>NC_068298.1:8547659-8849649 GCF_025860055.1 Xyrauchen texanus | reverse complement strand
TTGTACAGACGGGGACACTCAAAACAAACAGATGAATTTTCAGAGCCCTACAGAGACACAGTGTTTACAGTTTTTGAGAGAGTTAACCTATGAATGGCTTGCTTGCAGTTGTCTCTGATAATGAAGCTTGGATAGGAGAAAGTTTTTACCACAGCATTTATGGCATAATGTTGATTACCACAAAAATGTATTTAGACTTGTACGTACTTTTCTTTAAGAAAATGCAAAAATCTGTTTCAGTGAGGAACTTGTGCGGAACACCCAGTCCTTTGTGCCACGTTACCAAGTTCTAACGGCTAGAACCTGACAAAACACGGGAAGAGACCGACTCAACCCTGAGATTGTAAAATCTGGCAAATGTATTGGGTGTTGCCCAGCCTGCTGCTCTGCAGATGTCTGCTAAGGAGGTGCCATGGGCCAGTGCCCACGAGGATGCCACACTTCTCGTAGAGTGTGCTCAAACCCGCAAGGGGGAAGGCACGGCCTGGGTGTGATCAGCTAAAGAAATAGCATCAACGACCCAGTGTGCTAACCTCTGTTTGGAGACGGCGTTCCCTTTCCTCCGTCCGCCGAAGCAGACAAAGAGCTGCTCAGAACATCTAAAGCTCTGCATGTGGTCGAAATAGATATGCAAAGCATGTACCGGACACAGCAACAAAAAAGCTGGGTCTGCCTCCTCCCGGAACAGCGCTTGCAGGTTCAAGACCTGATCCCTGAAGGGGGTCGTAGGAACCCGGTCACAGCCTCAGGATAACGTTAGAATGTGCCAGACCGAACTCCAGGCAGGTGATCAGGAGGGCCGTCTTCAGGCAGAGGGCATTGAGCTCATCTGTATCAAGCGGCTCGAAGGGGGGTCTCTGGAGGCCCGAGAGGACCACTGAGATATCCCGGGAGGGGAACAGGCTAGGTTCAGGCTCCGGGTGCCTTTCAGCAACTTGATAATCAAGTCGTGCTTACCTAGGGACTTGCCATCTACTGCGTCGTGGTGGGCTGCGATAGCAGCTACATACACCTTCAAGGTCGAGGGGGACAGCGTCCCCTCCAGCCTCTCCTGCAGGAATGAAAGCACTGACCGAACTGAGCAACTCTGCGAGTCTTCGGCTCGGGAAGAATACCAATTTGCGAACAAGTGCCACTTTAGGGCATAAAGTTGCCTGGTGGAGGGAGCTCTGGCTTGGTTGATCGTGTCTACGACTGTAGGTGGTAGATCCACTAGATCTTCTGCATCCTGTCCAGTGGCCAGGTTCCAGAGGTCTGGGCGCGGGTGCCAGAGGGTGCCCCGTCCCTGAGAAAGAAGGTCCTTCCTCAGGGGGATTTTCCAGGGAGGTGCTATCACAAGGACACTCTTTTAACAGTGAAAAGCACTGTCGAAGCGCCCAGGGGGCGTAGACTGCACAGCGTGCAGAGAGAGAGAATGCCGGCTAGAAATGCGCCGTAGATCCAACAGCAATGCTTCTCGCTGACAGAGGTGTGTAAAACAGTGGTGAACTTCAGCTTGCTTGTTGCACAACCGTTCGGCTCCGAAGAACAAATTCTGACTGGCACTCGCTGCCCCGCTTCCCTTTATACCCGTATGTCCGGGCGGGGCATGCAAATTCTCTCTGCCAACTTGACATTGGCCTTTTCTCAGGTTCAGAGGTACGTTTGGCATCCCAGGAAGACCCCCTGTGTCACTTCATTCGACACAACATCGAGTGAGTGACAGAAGGGGAACATACCATTTTTCTCAAAAGCCTCCCCTATCACTTCTAGAATAACATTCATCTCAGCTGCCATAGTCCTGGCTCCTGTTAAAAGCTATGAAATCCCATCAGGATTCATGCCTTTACCCAGCAACACATATGATGTCCATCAAATGCTGTCTAAGTGCTTTCTCAACTACCCAAAGGACTGAAAAATTCTGCAATGTATTTTTATTTATTTTTTTGGTAGAAGGGAAATTGTTAACACTGTATGTATATTATTAAGATATATATATATATATATATATATATATATATATATATATATATATATATATATATTAGCTCATGAGCATGCTTTTTTCTCAGTGTATACATATATATCTGATCACATCTGAGAGATTATAGACTAACATCTACAGCACAACAATGCATGTCTAATAATTGCCACCATAAAAAAGACTCTTTCTTTGCCAAACCAATTTACTTTGTTAAATCTACACCTGCCAACATTACACAAAGCAAAGTATAACCATTTATTTTGCTTTGGTCACTAACTCTTTTTTCCCAGAAATTGCAGACCGACAAACTGCCAGTGCAACCATGATTCACCAATTGGTCTGATCCTCACTCATTCGCAATCCCGGCCAGTGCTTGATCTAGTCGGATATCGGAAAGATTGATAACAGACCTACTGAGATAGAGAACTCCCTCAGTGCATTGCCCAGCCTGTAAATCAGCGAGGTAAGCCACCAGCCTCGGTGAGCTGAGCCACAAGTAAATTCCTGTTTACTCCAGAGCCTGAGGGTGTGCTGTAGGTCAGAGAGCCCCTGGCCGCACTGTAACTCAAGAGCTGCGTGTCATCATATGCAGGGAACTGATAAATACATGCAGGGAAATCCATAGGAAATCTGGGTAAAACCTCTGGTTCATTCCTCAGCTGTCTGGTTGATTGACAGCGCAATGCTGTCAAATGTATTGATGGGAGATTCTGATGCGGTTTAAAAGAATGTATAGATTCTATAGATTCCATTTGTGGGTTAGTGATTGGCTATGTATGTTTGTTAAGCAATAGCATACTGCTTACTACGCAGTCGATGGGTAGTTGACACATACTGTGATGTGCTTAAATAAGAGATTTTAGAAGACTAGACTTTATGTTAAAATATATACGAATGCTTGAGTGGGTTTAATGTTTGAAGAAATATTCGGGGCTTAATATAAGTTAAAGCTGAATTAAGAAAGTTTTACACCACTAGTGCCACCAAACGTAATAATACTCTTTGTTTTCAAAGAGATAGTCCCATCCCCAACTCACGCGGTTGAGTCAATGTTATCGTATTTGTAAAGACGGGGACACTCAAAACAAACAGATGAATTTTCAGAGCCCCACAGAGACACAGTGTTTACAGTTTTTGAGAGAGTTAACCTATGAATGGCTTGCTTGCAGTTGTCTCTGATAATGAAGCTTGGATAGGAGAAAGTTTTTACCACAGCATTTATGGCATAATGTTGATTACCACAAAAATGTATTTAGACTTGTACGTACTTTTCTTTAAGAAAATGCAAAAATCTGTTTCAGTGAGGAACTTACAATGGAAGTGAATGGGGCTAATCTGTAAAACTGTTAAAAATAATATGCAAAACATTTTGAGTTTCAAAAATATAGCCACAAGGCGTAAACAATATGTGTGTTAAAGGGGACCTATTATGCAAAATTCACTTTTATATGGTGTTTGTACATAAATGTGAGTCGGCAGTGTGTGTACACAACCACCCTACAATGTTAAAAGTCAAAATGAATGGTTTTCGTTTCTGCTCTAAAGTGGCGTCACGTTAGAGCAGGCCTCGCCCACGACTGGTGACGGACTCCACCCTATTATCATAGATCCTCCCCTGAGTGATCTACTCATGGTCTGCCATTTTTTCCATGCTGGATTAGATACAGTGAGAAGAATATTGTCTAAGCTTCGTAAGCGGCATAAGTGTTTTGTTGTTGGCCTTAAAAAGTGAACATAAGAGCCTTCATGTACTCCCGGCATCAGAGCCACTGAAGTTTTAATTTTGAAGGAAATGTGCCCCAAAACATACAAAAATGTGTGTATGTTTTGCAAATAATTTTACACCAGACTGCTTTGTGAACGAGTGTTCAAAAAATATTCTCAAGCATGGATCAGTACCAACTGTTCGTGTCCGAGCTTTATATCCTGAATATGTAAGTATCGCACTTTATATTTTGTGAATGCTTGCAAATTGCCTTTCCGAATGTGCTTGTTAGCTGATTCCACGGCTAATGCAGCTAAAGTTACCATTGTCTCTGATTGTATTCACGGAGACCAGAGCTATGTCGTTATTAAAATGTTTAACCCAAAAAACGCTTATTGTCGGTTATCATTGACTCTGTGTGTATTCACCGAGACCAGATATACATATATATAGTCATACATATATGGCTGAACTCCAGTATACGCTGTCAGTCATATTGGTTCTGATTTGTTGTTGCTGTAATATCTGAAGCACAAGCTGTAAAGGCATAGCCCTCTTCCAGAAAGTGGTTAGTGAGAAGAAGCTAATTTGCATTTAAAGAGACACACACAAAATCACCATGTTTTTTATCCACCCAAAAAGAGGCATTTATAACATGGTATAATAAATTATCCGTAGGGTATTTTGAGCTGAAACTTCACAGACATATTCTGGAGACACCTGAGACTTATATTACATCTTGTATAAAGGGGCATAATAGGTCTCCTTTAAAATAATTTTAGTGGGATAAAATCGCTTACTAACCTTTTCTGTGTAAAGTCACAGTATATCCAATTCTAACCCAACTGTAAGCTTTAAATCTAAAAATTTCTTTAAAAAGAAAAAGTCTTTAACTAAAAAAGCTAAAAAGTCTTTAAACCCTCCAAAAAGGGCCCAATTCACTTCCATTGAAAGTGCCTCACTGTTCTGTCATTTATGCTTTTTTAAAAAAAAAAAAAGAAGAAGAAACAAATTGGAATTATTCTTAGTGGTAATCAACATTATGCCACAAATTCTGTCAAATGAGCTTAACTTGTATTGAATCCAGAATATTTCTTTAATTATCTTTTTGCCATCACTAGTTCATCTTTAGTGGTGGAATTTTTTTCTTCTTCTAAGAACAGCTATTTTAATTAATATGAGGTCATAAAAGCTGAATGCTTATTATTTTATATAAATATAAAATCCATAGTAGTTCAGGTCAAGTACCCATTTACTGCATACTAATTATTATTATTATTTTTTAAATAGTATGTGAAAAGTATGCAATGCTAAACATCTCAAATACCTTGTGGAAAAGACCAGTACGGTGTAGGTCACCAGTATATGTTATGTTTGGCATGCTGGTTCATGGCTTCTTAACTAGCTTAACCAACAAAACTTGACTGGTTAGCTTTAGTTTTGTTGTGGAATGGGTTGGATATGCTTGTCCAGCAGCAAATCAGCACTAACCAGCTAAAACCACACAGGATCAGCATGAAAACAATCAGCATAAAACGCCTTTTCAGTGAAACATTGCTAAATCAATATTGTATACAACAATTAGGGTACTGTTATCATATCAGACATTTCAATCACATTTTATGCAAAAACATTAGATATAAATAATATTTAAATGATGAGTCATGGAAATTATGACTGATTACATCACCTCATTAGCCCCAAATGGAAGGTCAAGTCTATCGCAGTATCGATAGGTACAGTATTCCATGCAGTGTGCTCTGATTGTATACTGCATATTTTGGCAGATGTTGTCGGGCATACAGAAAACTTGCACACAGTGCACAATGCATAGGCCTACTACTGCACTTGCTTTAAGAAACAGTAGATTGTATGGCATTCCAAATATACAGATTTGTATGTGATACAGGGTAAGCAGCTTTTAAATGACACCTAATTTTTGAATAAAAATTTGCTGACAGAAATGTACTTTGCACTTACAAAAGCTATTATTAAAGGATTCCCTCTTGTATAGGATATGAGAGACGTTAAGCTGTTTGTGTAGAGAAAGACACATAATAGAGACAGCACCGAAGGCTCTAAATTTTGCTAGGTGCCAGTCCACAGAGAAGCTGACAGATACAAGGGCATTAAGTCCTTTCCAGGCTGTCACCTAGCCTGCTACTGTAAGACTCGGTTGGATTATGTTGACAAGGCGGGGACACGGCAGTCAACTGCACATGACTGAGGCAACGGATCGTTGAAAACACTCTCCCTTTCTACCTCACACCTCTCAAATCTATAAATGTCTTTTCTTTGCTTGTCTAGTGCTATTTTTCTGTCTTAGCCACGTCTCTCTGTCTCACTCTCTCTGAGGAATTATAAGCATGTACTGTATTTCTCTATTTACACTGTGACTGTTAAACAGACAATGGATTTGATGACTTCACAATGACTTCCGAATTCCACCGGGGCACTGTGCTTCCCCTATAAACCATTTCAAATGGCCTGATGTCTTATGCATAAGCCCTTAATAATTGGATGCAGTCAATGTGTGTAATCGGTGCTGAATAAAACATAGACGTCAAAGGTGCTTCAGAGGATAATGTAAGATAGCAGAGATCTTATTTATATAAATATATTTTTCATCAAAAATAGAATCTCTTCACCGAGATTAGCCAAAGTTCAAGTTGATGTAATATTTTGATATTAAGATACTTTCTCTAATACAGGCTTAATAAGCAGAGACACCTACATGTAAGCCATTTGTAAGTTCATCATCCCTAAACGTATAAAAACTGTATCTCTTTTACGATAACACAACATTGCTCTGTTTGTTTGAGTGTCCTGACCAGCCCAACACAGCAACATTAGCTCAACCAATGGCATGAGTTTGATGGAGGGCAATAACAATGAAAGTTGAGTGGCAAATGCGTTATTTTTGCAATTCCATTTGGTGATTCTGGTGGTGCCGAAATTACACACGTCACCTTTAAATAAAAAATAAAGAAGAAAATAATATGCTTAAAGATATATGAGGCGAATGCATCAGGTGTCCTATTGGTTTCTTTCCACCTTAATATTGTCAGTCAGCACTGAGTGTCCTACTCTTGGTTTTTCCCTTGTCAGCTTCTATATACACACCTTAATCTCAAGACTTATGAGTGCATTATAATACCACAATATTCAACGTTGTTATGAAATAATACCGGTAGGATATATTCTTCTAAAAATATATACAGTTTAGGTTCAGCATATAGGGTTCACATTTTAAAGTAATAGTTCACCCAAAAATGATTATTCTCTCATCATTTAATTAACCTTATGCAATTTCAATTTCGTATGATTTTTGAAGGATATATAAAGCCTTTTTGTTTTGTTTATACATTGCAAGTCAATGGGTCTAAACATTTAAGCTCCAAAAACAAAAAGAATGGCAGCATAAAAATAATCCATATGACTCGAGTGATTTAATCCATGTCTTCTGATGCGATATGATTGGTTTTGGGTGAGAAAGGACAACAATTTTCTTTCTTTTTTTTTTTTTTTTTTTTGACATTTACAGTCTCCTAGGCTCAACCATGATTTTAAATTTGATTAACCTTCATTGTGCTTGATGCATGTGTGTGTGTACAATGAGTGAACATCTCATTGTAAAATGTAAAGGAGTTACATTTTGGTCTGTTTCTCACCCAAAATCGATCGTACCGCTTCAGAAGACATGAATCACTTGGGTTGCATGGATTACATTTATACTGCTTTTATGTCCTTTTTGTAGATTGAAATTGTTGGACCCCATTGACTTGCACTGTATGGATAAACTGACATCTTATAGCCTAATATATATATATATATATATATATATATAAAATGAAAATGAAGCACGATTAAAATTAATTTTATTTCCTAATCTCACATTAATTTTATAAGAGGGTATTAAGTTTTATTTTAGGCATCAGCCTAACCGATCAGGATCTTTATTTGTCCCTGAAAAGCTGTATTGCATTCTGCTGGAACTCTAATTAAAAGATGATAAAGCTTCCACCGATCATTTTGTCAGATTAGATATTTTAATAAACTTTGAATCTCATGATACTTCATGAACTCCAGAGGATCTTCCTTCTGTAAAATCTAATTTAAATGTTCCACTTTCAGTGTGAAGAATTTAATTAGTATCCTTACACCACATGAACAAAATCAGATCAGTAAATAAAATTTGGTGAATAATTATTGTCATTAATTATAGCGCCTTTAGCCATGTTTCACTCTAAAGTGTGCCTGAAAGATCTTCTAAACAGCTTGTCTGCGATATGATTGTCAGATAAGTTGTTTAAAGGGATAATATACCCAAACATTTATATTCTGTTATCAATTACTCACCCTCATGTTGTTCCAAAACCCATGTGACTTTCATTCATTTGTGTAACACAGTAGATGTTAGGCAGGATGCTAGTCTCAAACATCTCTTTATGCATTCCACTGAATAAAAATAAATAAAATGAACACAAAAAATAAAATATAAAAAATCATAGGGGTTTGGAACTGTCACGAACGCCGGTGAAGGCGCCTCCTCAACCGGCCACCGGAGGTCTAATTCACCCGAGTTCTAACAACGCTTCCCATAACCCCACATACCTGGCTCGATTGCACGCAGCTGTTCCCCATTATCGCCACGCTATTTAAATCATGCGTGTCTGTGCCTTCACTGCGAAGTCTTGTTTGTTTCGGCTGCATTACTGAGCGTTTCATTATCAACCTGCTACCTGATCTCCTGTGTTCTTACCCTGCCTGTCTACGACCACGATTGCCTGCCGCCAGCCCTTGTCACTTACGCCAGTCTACCCGTCTTCGATAACCGCCGCCTGCCCCGATACACTGCCTGCCTGACTACGAGCTCAATTGTCTCTAACACTCCAGTCTGCTCCATAACTGAACCTTGCCTGTTTATTGATCTGAACCCTGCCTTTAAATAAAAGACTGCTCATGGATCCCAGTCAACCTGAGTCTCTGTTACAGGAACAACATGAGGGTGAGTGAATGATGACAGAATTATCATTTTGGAGTTATTTATCTCTTTAAAAGCATGTTATGGAAACTAACCGTATCATGTATATTCTTTACATTGTAATTCAACTATGGAGTCATCAAACCTTACTTTCCACCATAGCCATTTTTACTCTTTACATTGCTTCTTTATCTTGTCCACTCATCTCTTCTCCAGAAGGAATGAATCACATTCAAGTAATCCTGCAATTACACACAAGAGCCCCAAAAAGCATACTCTAAACTACTGGTTGGTTAATTAGAAAGGCATACAGGCAATATAATTTAAAAAACTACAGCTCAGAATGAGCACAGAGAGAGCAGGATTCCAAATTGTCCACCATGTTCTGCCCCTAGCCAATCACAGAACTCTAAATGTAGCTGTGCTGTGGTAGGCTGATGTAACCTAAGGAAAGTAATTTCTATATCTCCAGCCTCTGTCTACAGAGGTTGCTCTAATGTCTAAAAGTCCAAACCAGTGGGTGGACATTTGTCGGAAGAATGCCCAAGGTGTCTTCTCTAATGGTTTGACCTGGCATTCGATTTGCCCGGCACCTGTTGCCCATTGTTAATCTTTATGTGCAAATTTGTCTATAGTTTTCGTGTGTTGGTCTCAG
The DNA here is from genome assembly GCF_025860055.1 of Xyrauchen texanus. NCBI lineage: Eukaryota > Metazoa > Chordata > Actinopteri > Cypriniformes > Catostomidae > Xyrauchen > Xyrauchen texanus. Next base: position 8,840,342 of record NC_068298.1, on the reverse strand, counting down.
TGGTGCGTTTGCATTATTTAGAGGTCACCGAGAGAGACGGGCAGCTGGTGCACACCACAGCAATTATAAAGGATAAACCCTTAACAGGAAAATATTTCACCCCATGCAGGAATACTCTAAGAGGTGGTTAGTCATCCGATGAGACCGAGGAGGGCGCACAACATGTCCGGCGCATAACCTTAATAGTCGGCCAACTATTTCACTTAAGGCAGACTTTTTACATTCCTTCTAACTTAGAAAGCTTCTAAAGATATTCATTATACTGTAAGAAACTAATTTATATTTAAACATCAAGTATGCAAGGCATAATGTACATTTAGCCGGTCATTATCACAATATTTATTTGTACTTTTGCCCTCTCAAACAAACTTAGTCAGCTGATATTAAAATCTGCGAGGGGTAAATGCTTTTAGACATTATATTTCAAATATCTTGATCTTTATTTTTTGTATTTTGATGTTAAATTGTTGACAGAGCATGCCTTTAAAGTCAAAATGGATATCATCATGATGTCCAATTGATGGATGCAGTCTGCCGTATATAAGCTATTTCAGAGCTGTTGATAGCTCCCGCATCTCGTTGAGAGATGTATTGTGGGTCTTTGTGCCCTTGAATGGTCTTGCTGCATGTTAATGCTGATAGATGAGCTGACATTGACAGTACTCAAAGCCTGTCCATCAAGAAAGTGGGCACTGACATCCGAGTTTAACCTCACACTTGTTTACAAACTGGAAAGTTTCATTTCTGTGGGTGACACTAATTTCTAAGTACTCCCTGCATGCAAGACATTATTATTTAACTAAAGCATTTTAAATACAGTTACTTTCTTAGACTTATTCTTGGCTGTTTGTGCATTCCAAATGTCCTTGTTTTTAGATAACACGATCATTCTTTTTTTTTACATTTGATTTCAAATTACTAATAAAAAGGCGCACAACACAAATTCTCTGTATGCACATCATAATACCTTAATAATAAGGTGCCCTTATTACAGGGACAATCCCCCCAGAGCAACCTGGTGTTAAGTGCCTTGCTCAAGGACACAATGGTCTTGGCTGTGGGGATCGAACCAACAACCTTCTGCTTAACAGTTTAGCCATGTGGAGTGGTGGTTATTCCACAATTGGACTACTGTAATGCTTTGTTGGCTGGCCACCACAATTAAGCCACTGCAGATGGTCCAGAATGCAGCAGCATATCTGGTCTTCAATCAGCCAATAAGGGCTCATGTCACCCCACTATTGATTTCACTTCACTGGCTAGCTGTAGCTGCCTGCATCCTTCAGGACAGCCAGTGGAACCGCAGACTCTTACATCAATTCACTTCTCCAGGTCTATGCTCCAACTCGCTTTCTGCGATCTATGAATGAGTGGCACCTGATGGTCCCATCACAAAGAGGCTAAAAGTCTATTTCACAATCTTTCACTTTCTCAGTTCTACTGGGTTGGAATGATCTTCCAACCTCCACATGATCTGCTGATACCATCTCAACATTCAAGAACCAGCTGAAAGCACATCTGTTCCGTGAGCAACAGTAATTGCACTTACTATTGAACTTAACTTGCACTTACCACACACACACACACACACACACACACACACACACACACACACACACACACACACACACACACACACACACACACACACACACACACACACTTGTTGTGTTTCCATGTTTTATGGGGACTTTCCATAGACATAATGGTTTTTATACTGTACAAACTTTATATTCTATCCCCTAAACCTAACCCTACCCCTAAACCTAACCCTCACAGAAAACATTCTGCATTTTTACATTTTCAAAAAACATAATTTAGTATGATTTATAAGCTGTTTTCCTCATGGGGACCGACAAAATGTCCCCACAAGGTCAAAAATTTCAGGTTTTACTATCCTTATGGGGACATTTGGTACCCACAAAGTGATAAATACACGCTCACACACACACACACACACACACACACACACACACACACACACACACACACACACACACACACACACACACACACACTTTCTCTTTCTTCTGCACTAGCACCTACACTACTCCAGCCACCTTGAGAGCTTGGCAGTACAACGCTGTAGATGTTGTTGAACTTTGTATGACAAATTGCTTGCTATGCTCCTCATTTGTAAATTGCTTTGTACAAAAGCATCTGGTAAATGACTAAATGTAAATGCAAATTAGTTACTTCTACGAATAATGATGATAATAATAACAAGTTTAATTTCTATAGCACTTTTCAGCCAATGCTCAAACATAAAAGTACATGTAAACAAAACAAGCAAACCACACAGTAAAACAACAAACACAATATACTTGCTATAAACAACAACAGAGCCTAAGTCAACAGTATAGTCCAGAGTGATATTATGGTGTTGATCAGAGAGTGATCCACCAGACAGTCCCAACAGAATGAGTGCAAGCGGATGAGACAGAGTAAAACCAAGACTAAAAGTAACAAATCAGAAGATAAACAAACCAGCAGCTCTTTGTAAACAAACTTGATGATGGGTGTATAAAGTCCAAAACCACAAGTACTACTGGGACCGATGGTATGAGTAAGAACCAGCTAAAGAAAACTTTAGTGTACTAGAGTGCACCTTTAATTATTGTCTAACATGAAAAATTAATCTAGCATGAAAAGTATCTAGTTTTAAACACATGACATTTCTGTATTTCCCCTTAAATGGTGACTTTGGCCTGTTCCGTTACCTTAATTCGACCAGTAAAGGAAATAAAAACTGCTCCATGTTATCTCAGTATTCAGCAGATGATAGAGTTTATTGCATAACTGTCATTGCAAGTAATTTTAGAATCCTTCCACACTAAAAGAAAAACAGAACCCTAACCTTGTGACCCTGTAGTTAGAACGGCGTCCCATTAGTGTCTTCAGCAAAGGATATTTGTGGCATTCTCAAAGTGCCTGAGCACAACTCAAAATTTCCTCCAATTAGCTCCTCAAGAAAACATAGTTCACTATTAAAAAGAGAAACCCCGTAGCATTCATCAAAATTTGAAGGTGTCAAAGCATGGGTGAATATATGCAAGTGAGTAAACGTCTTCTTCTATCTTCATTAATTAGATGTGCCATTAAAACCAGACTTTAGAGTTTTTTTTGTGGGGGGGGCTTTTGTGATAACATTAATCATAAACAAACAGGAAGTAGCCTTATTGCTGAAATGAATAAGTTAGTTTGGCAGGGGACAAGACCTCTATAGGCTAATGCGATAGCTCTAATTGCACCATACAGTGAATAGCTGTTGATTCGCTCTGTTCCACAACCTGCTTCCTCTGTAGGCAGCAATTTGAGGACTCATCATTGGCATTTTCCATGCACAAAGGTGGTAATAACAGACTATTTTACCCAGAATTTGTGTGTGCTATGTATTTTTATGCTTAATAGAGCAATGTGCTGTAAGCATATCAACATGCTAACACCACACTCGTTGAAAGTTTACCATTCTTTAATATGGTTACTATTTAAAGTAACTGTAAATGGTTACAAACTCTGTCAGTTGTGCAAGAAACTTCAAGATGTCCTTAAGTGCCTTACAAGTCATGACGCATATGTTACAATGGGGCTAAAGGCTAATGAATATCTTTGAAGTTATCATTTATTTTGAGACTAAATACTTATTTGTAACTATCCATTAGGTCAAAGTATAGTATTTGGGGTAAAAATCCCCCGTTGTATTGGGATAAAGGCCCCATTAAGCACATTAAAAACACTGTGGGGTGAATAGATTTTCTACGAAGAATGTTATAAGTGGTCTCACATTGACTGATCAACTTACAATGGTAATTAATTTGTTTATAGAATACTTGAGATGTTATGCTCGGGGCGGCTGTGGCTCAGTTGGTAGAGCGGGTCGGCCACTAATCACAGGGTTGGTGGTTTGAATCCCAGCCCACACAACTCCACATGCCGAAGAGTCCTTGGGCAAGACACTGAACCCCAAGTTGCTCCCAATGGCAGGCTAGCACCTTACATAGCAGCTCTGCCACCATTGGTGTGTGTATGGGTGAATGAGACACAGTGTAAAGCGCTTTGAATACCGTTAAGGCTTAAAAAGATGCGGTAACACTTTATTTTCCGTAGTCCTTGATACAGAGTAATTACTTAGTTAATTACTTAGTAATAAACGTTGTAATTACATGTACCAAAATGTAATTAACATGTAACTAAGTTATGGTACAGCCTGTACTAACAGATTGTAATTACACACATGTAATAGGCAGCTACTGTTACACATATGTAACAAGCCGAGTCTGTTACATACGTGTTACAAATATGTAACAAGCCGAGTCTGTTACATACGTGTTACAAACTTGGTACACTGTAATTATGTAAGAAAGTACTTAGTACCACACAATGTAACAAGAAGTACTTAAATATATTAGGCTACTAAGGTCTGCAGTTACATATGGCAAATGTGTACGTTTTGTAGCATTACATGTATGTAACATAAAATAAAGTGTATCAAGATTGTACTTAAGTGGACTTCATGTGTATCTACATACCTTATCCATCTTAAATAACCCACTAGTTCACCGCTAAAATACATGCATTAGCTTCTTTATTACATTAAAATTACAGAAAATTACACAGGTATAAGCTACGTAAAATAAAGTGTATCAAGACTGTACTTAAGTGGACTTCATTTCTATCTTACCTTATTCATATGTGCCTTAGTTTGGTTAAACTCACTAGTTCACAGCATAAATACATGCATTAGCTTCTTAATTACATTGCAACTACAGAATATTACACAGGTATAAGCTACGTAAAATAAAGTGTATCAAGACTGTACTTAAGTGGACTTCATGTGTATCTACATACCTTGTCCATATGTACCTTAGTTTGGGTAAACTCACTAGTTCACAGCATAAATACAAGCAGTAGCTTCCCAACTACATTACAATTACAGAATACTGTATTTTAACTCAATAGTGTAGAGTTGAATTGATGTGGTTACCCTTTCCATCCACCTGCCTGCACACAAAAGGTGACATTATCAAAATGACAAGACAAATTGTAAATTTATTTTCCCCTTCAAATACAACATATAATTAGCAATGTAATTAGGAAGCTAATGCATGTATTTAAGCTGTGAACTAGAGAGTTAATTCAAACTAAGGTACATATGGACAAGGTATGTAGATACACATGAAGTCCACTTAAGTACAGTCTTGATACACTTTATTTTACGTAGCTTATACCTGTGTAATTTTCTGTAATTGTAATGTAATAAAGAAGCTAATGCATGTATTTAAGCTGTGAACTAGTGAGTTAATTCAAACTAAGGTACATATGGACAAGGTATGTAGATACACATGAAGTCCACTTAAGTACAGTCTTGATACACTTTATTTTTTACGTAGCTTATACCTGTGTAATTTTCTGTAATTTTAATGTAATAAAGAAGCTAATTAGGGCTGGGATAAACGATTATTTTTTAAACGATTAATTTAGCGATTATTTTTCCGATGCATAGATTAATCTAACGATTCATTTTTCCAGTCCGATTCGATTTCGATTCGATTATCTACCCATTAATTGACTAATAGCAATTTATACATGTTGATTTACATATCTGAATGAAAAAAAACATTAATTCCTTAACATTGCAATATATGTTTATTGCTCTTAAAATTCCAAAATTAAAGACTATACAAGTGCAAAGTAATGCATTCTTAGTCAGAGTTAGCATTCAATAAAACCTTGAAGCCTTGAAAACACATAGGCCTAGCTTACTGAAAAAGTGCATCTTGTAATTCTTCTTTCAGATTAAAATAACAACTCAATGTCTAGCATTCAATGAAAAAATAAAGGTCACTCAAAATACTTGTTTAGAGCAATTGAAAGAATACAGTAACCAATGTAAACTTGAGGGCTTTAGGCTAATACAGAAAGTGCTTTTCCAACAAAAAATAAATAATGAAAATAAACATTCAGAATTCAACATTTATGGGCCTAGCTTACTGAAAAAAAGCATCACATGCAAATAACAACTTACACTTTCCTTTCACCTTAAGAATAGTGTGTGTGTGTGCGTGCGTGCGTGCGCGTGTGCCGGATGGCGCCTCTTCAGGTGCTGGTGCATTGCCGTGGTGCTAGAATGGAAGGCCATCTCCATTTTGCAAAGACGACATATCACGGAATTGTTTCCTTTTAAATGAAAGAATTCCCATACTTTTGAGGAGCGAGTGCGTGCCGCCTTGCACTTCTGATAGTCTGAGGAGCTACTCGTGTTGCTACTACGCTCCGGCGCCGCCATCTTTGTTTTGGGTCTGACGAATCGACGCGCATATTTTGCGTCGACGTATTTTTTGCGTCTACGTCATCGCGTTGTCCCAGCCCTAAAGCTAATGCATGTATTTAAGCTGTAAACTAGTGAGTTAATTCAAACTAAGGTACATATGGACAAGGTATGTAGATACACATGAAGTCCACTTAAGTACAGTCTTGATACACTTTATTTTACGTAGCTTATACCTGTGTAATTTTCTGTAATTTTAATGTAATAAAGAAGCTAATGCATGTATTTTAGCGGTGAACTAGTGGGTTATTTAAGATGGATAAGGTATGTAGATACACATGAAGTCCACTTAAGTACAATCTTGATACACTTTATTTTATGTTACATACATGTAATGCTACAAAACGTACACATTTGCCATATGTAACTGCAGACCTTAGTAGCCTAATATATTTAAGTACTTCTTGTTACATTGTGTGGTACTAAGTACTTTCTTACATAATTACAGTGTACCAAGTTTGTAACACGTATGTAACAGACTCGGCTTGTTACATATTTGTAACACGTATGTAACAGACTCGGCTTGTTACATATGTGTAACAGTAGCTGCCTATTACATGTGTGTAATTACAATCTGTAAGTACAGGCTGTACCATAACTTAGTTACATGTTAATTACATTTTGGTACATGTAATTACAACGTTTATTACTAAGTAATTAACTAAGTAATTACTCTGTATCAAGGACTACGTAAAATAAAGTGTTCCCAAAGATGCTATATAAGTGCAGACATTTACCATTTATAAAATGTAAATTGTGGTTGAAATGAACAAGAATTGATGAAAGGTAGATATTTTGAATAAGCATTATCTTATTTTAACTCAAAAAGCATCTTGCTGTTTCAGAAGTATTTGCATGAGTTGGCAAATTTTGCCCTTTAACTATTGCCCCAATATATACATTATATTACTATTACCCCCGGGGGCTTTTTACCCCAAGTGAGGGGGCCTTTTACCCAAGGTGTAGAGCAAAAGGCCCCCTCACCAACTTTCTTTTCTTTTCTTTTTTTTAATGAATTTTTCATTAAGAACAGGCTTCCTGTAATTACTTATTTTTACATAAATGATGTTGCTCCATCAATATTAAAAAATTTAATGTATTTTTTGAATCCAGTAAAAAGTAAATTTGATTTTAAAAGCAAAGATGTGCCTTTAGCCCCGTTGCACCCTAAGTAGGTGATGTGTAATTGGCACTTATCTCTATATATTTAGTGTTTTCAGGGTCACCGGAAAATCAGTTTCACTTTATTCTCAAGTCTGCTGTGAATACACAAACAACTGTCATTTTCCATTTTAAGTTGTCTTACCAGTTTAACACTGTTCTGAAAGCATTTGTTGCCTTTTCAGGCATAACTGCTATAAACAGAGCCAAGACACTTAATGAGCATGACTATTTGTTGGGTGAACAGATGGCGAGTTAACTCCTATGTGACTTTATGTCAGTTGCATTTTTCCATATATTGATCACAAAATGTTCATTCAATATACTCTATTTTTTTAACAATGTTCAGGGATTCAGCACTGGTGAATGTCTACCATGTTGTCATATAGTCCCAATAAATATACAATATGCAAATATAGCTTAATACTGCTATAAGCATGAAAGACTCAACTCTCTGTAATTTTGTAAGTTATATAACAACCCGTTCTCACCTAAAAGGCGTCAAATACTGCCGCTTGAGCAAAAGCCCAGCACACCAATATACATACGCCAAAAGCAACATTCAGCGTCTGTTTCAGGTAAACCCAGGACAATGTCATGAGGGAGACATCAATGTGAATCTTCAGATAGTATTGTGTGTGTTCAATAGCAATGTATGTTTTATAACACTTCTAAATGTACTTCTAAACGATTAAATCGATTATTTGTGATCCCTTACCCAAGCTCATTGCTAAACCTAAACAATTATCAACAAAATTAAAGGTGCTTTAAGCGATTTTAGTGTTCTGAAGCTTTCATGTGACTGAGCCGTTAATTATGCCACGCCCCCTAATTCCAAAACCCTACACTCCAAAGATAATTTTGAGATCAAAAGAGAAGCATTGTTTGTGCATGTGGCTGTAAAATTCAACAGTGGCACAATAGCGCCCTCAACTGACAAACATGAATCATAGCCTCAAAGATCCACTTCAAATACAACACTATGAGAACAAGCAAAATGTCAGGTGAAAAGCATTAATGTCCGCGTTAATGTGTCTCAAATTTGTTTGCTGTTTACAAAGTCTACAGCTGTTATAGAGGCCGATGAGATGTCTCAGGACTCTTATTTCATTAATATCTTTATGGGAGTAGGAACATTTTTTGCATACTTTTCCATGAAAAAAAATCACTTACAGCACCTTTAAACATGAAACAGATTTTGTCACAATAATTTGATTTACATTACAGATATTTTTAAGCACCCAACTCCACCCCATGTGTAAATCTAACCAATTATGAACAATATAAAAGACCCTAAGAAGCAGATAAAGTACAGTTAAAATATTTTATATATACAAAAGATATAAAAAAACTCTATAATGATATTTCAAACCATACAATAACTTTGTGTGAAACTGAAGATTTTAATCGTTAAAAATCATCCCCCTCCATGTGTCATCCAGGGAGCTCTAAATTACCGTTCATAAATCTTAAAAAGATACACCTGAATTTGAGCTCATAGCAATTGGTAACGAGACACGTGAGAGCCAATGGCATTTGACATTACCGATGTCAAACCTGTGTTGTAAATTTTGTCATTATTTACTAGGGTCGTATAGTAAATAGTAAAATGGTTTACTATTTACTTTATTTATTTCAATTAAAAATAAAGAAACGAAACTGGATGATTTTCATGACTTTTAATTATTTCAACGGTTCTCTAATGTGTTTTCTTACTTCTGTAAAATACTGTTACAGATTTTCCTGTGCTACCACTCAAGCAACAGCACTGTTGAATCAGCAGCATTTAACATATTGTACAGCTTTACCAGTGTAGTCCAATTCCCAAATGATTGACTCTTTAGAGCTGTTTTTTTTCATTCTACATCACAAAACCTACAGCCTGACCAGTTCAGTCTGAATACTGAACAAATTACTCTAATAAGCCAGTACTTTTGAATCTACATTGCGAAACCTACAGTGTGACCAGTTTAGTCTGATTCCTGAACAAATGACTCTTATGAGCCAGATGTTTCAAATCTCCATCGAGACACCTACAGCCTGACCTGTTTAGTCTGATTCCTGAATGAATGATTCTTATGAGCTGGTTCTTTTGAGTCTTCATCGGGAAACCTACAGTGTTACCAGATTAGTCCGATTCCTTAACGAATGACTCTTAAGAATCTGTTCTTTCTACTGTACAGTGTGAATCATACAGTGCAAACCGTGTAGCCCTATTCCTGAACAAATGTCTCTTATTAGTCTGTTCTCTTGAATCCACACCACAGAGCATATAGCGCTACCCCCTGAACGAGTTACTCTTATCAAAACATACTGAACCATGAGTCATTCATTTTGTCATGTCCGACTCAAAATGAACCAAGAATTGTTACTGTTACACTGACATGCACAGAATGTGGGCACAAATCTAGAGGTGCCCTTCACAAATCTAAAGGAGCCCTTTTGGTCAAGGGGAGATTTAAGCAGAGGTGCCTTTAAGAGCACGTGCTAAACTACTAAATAAAATCAAATAATTTTCATTTCATCTCAATCAACTTCGAATGTGGTTTGGATAAGATTTAATTTGCTTTTCAGACTACATATAATGAAATGCTAAAAATGGCTAGTTACTGTCTGTTTGAACAAAGCCAAATTGATCATATTGGTTTGAAAAATAAAGATAAAATCACAAGCTATTTCAAAATTAAGCCTTATAACAGCACAGGTAATTACAGCAGCTTGTTGGTACGTGAGTGGTTTAAATGCGAGACTCGTGAATTAGTTTATGACAAAACTCTTTGGTGACTGATTAGTGGACCCGAGGCACCCCATTTTATAATTATGTGAAGTTTGTGGCAAATTGCTCTCAATATGAAAGCAGCGGCTATGTGCTTATACATTTTTACATGCTAATTCTAATACTGATGTATGTCAGTATTTCCTCCGGAGAGCTTTTCATTAGAACAATAAATTGGTTTTGTAACTCCCTTTCACAATCTATTTCTGTCATAAATGACAATTAAATGCCTAACTAGAAACAACCTTGTACGTTTTGATGTCAATTTTTTCAGCAACTTTTTAAATGTTTAAGTTTTTCATACTTAATCATCATACAAATGGAAATTGCTAAGGAATGCAAATACATACTTTTATTTTTTATCTTCATAGAACATTAGGTGGAGGACTTTTTTCAAGCCACAATCCTTTCAACTCATTACTGTTGCACACAAATCACACACATAAGTAATAATACAGAATTGAATTATTGATGTTTAATTTGGACTTGACTGTTTCAGTCATCATGTGCCTGCTATCAAATGAGACTGACAGCATGGATCTGTCACTAATCATGAAAAGCTGCCATTATGGATCAAAAGCTCAAGATAACACTGATAACACTTCAACAGCCTTAAGCCATTAACATTATTATTGCTGTTTGTTTATTTTCCCAAGCTGTGGTTTCAACCCTGTTGGCCAAATGGGTTAAAAATAAATAGGACTACAGTTAAAAGCTTAATTCTGGAAATCAATCCTTTAAGCTCAGCTTGAGGATGAATAATGTAAACATGATGCCAATGAGGAATCTAAAGCCAAATAACTGCTTCTCTGTCAGTGGATATACAATTCTGAATAAAAATATACAACTTTAAAGAGTACCTTGAAATAATTATTCCAGTCTCAGATTTGTGCAACTCAGCTGACTCTCATGCATAATCGAACTTAGAAAGAGATTCACAAATGTTGAAATAAATGGATTTGATGTGCACAGAGATGCCACTTTTAAAAATGACATGTCTGTCTGATGAATTCAAAATTACAGACTGACCCCAAAAACATCCTTAGCTCACTGCCGCATATTTTCATCTTGAACACACAAAACTGCTTGTGGTCAAATAAAACATCTCAAGTGCATATAAATTAAATATATATATATTTTTTTAATGTACAATTTCTTCTGTAAGATGTTGCACACACACACCCACGCACACACACACACACTCACTCACTCACTCACTCACTCACTCACTCACTCACTCACTCACTCACACACACACACACACACACACACGTTGGTGTGGCTATCCTTATGAGGACTCTCCATAAACAATGATTTATATGCTGTAGGAACTGCAGATTCTATCCCCTAACCCAACCCCTAAACCTAACCTTCACAAATTATTTTTCGAAAAAACATAATTTAGTATGTTTATTAAACGATTTGAATTATGGGGACACTAGAAAAGTTCCCATAATCGCATTTGTAGCATAATACCCTTGTAATTACCAGTTTATAACATAAAGCCCCCACCACACTCACACATACATACACACTCAGAGAGAGAGAGAGAGAGAGACGGAGCATGTGCAATCTCCTGTTGCCAAAACCAAGCAGAGATGCTGTCAGCTTTCTGAAAATCAGATTTCTCAGTGGAAAAGTAGCCGTCTAAGCGGGGGTATTTCTCCCTATTTCGCGGTGTGCATGAGTCTTTCACTATAGAAACCGCAATGTCCTCCACAATTTTAAACAGTGTGCCCACTCCAATGTAAAAAGTCCGATAAGAGGTAAGCTCCTTCAGTTTGTGTAATTAATCAGTCTGATGTGTCTCTGAGCCAAAATGCTGAAGTTGTTCTGAAATGCTTAAAGCCGTTTAAAGCTATTTCCTGGCTTTAGTAGTAATACAAGCGATCACGGAGTGCTGTATGTAAACACTGGCTGACGCAAAATTCACTTTACGTCACCTAACTGGCTCATATTACACATCAAAATTATCTTTTGCCACCACCTGCTGGCTAACATATATAATGTAAAAAATACATGTAAAAAAAGACAAACAGTAGCTCTTAACACATCTGCACTGCTCTTACACTTTTGTTTAGAACATGAACGTAGGGAATATATATATATATATATATATATATATATATATATATATATATATTTTTTTTTTTTTTTTTTTTTTTGTAAATTTAAATGGTGTACGATTAAGTACAATCTATTTAACTTTATTACGTAATATAGAATAATGAGTGACTAATTTGAACGGAGTTTATACAGTGACTTCAACTTAAAAACAGTGTTAGTCAGAAATCGAATTTATTCAAAATTACATTTTAAAGATAATTAGGCATTCGATTGTATTTATTTATTTCACCTTTGAAATGAAAGCTACTTATATCTTTGGATAAATATTACAAGGATTTTCTACTTTAGTACAAATACACGAGGACCCGTTGCATATGTTATAAACAAATCCCAAGTAATTACTTTAAAAATAAGTTACAGCTTGAATGTTTTGCTTGAATTGAGTACAAATGCAACTCAATTTACTAAATGTAGGTCAACATTTTTTCAAATATGGAATTTTGAGGAATGTTTAATACTAAGGAATGTCACCAACTTCCGGGACTTATTCTGCCACTTAGCTAAATAAACGTGACAAACAGATGTGATATTCTTGTTGCATGCTCTTTATGCTAATTATTTAAGTCTATTCCTCTCTCTTTAAATGCGAACTACGGAAACAAAGTAGGACATTTTAAGAAATTAGTCACATGAAAAAAATGTCTAAACTGGTTTATTTTAGCAGAAAAGAGTGTAATTCCTATAAGGAAAATATTATTAATTATAATGAGAACTTCAGACAATGCTACATGTCTGGAACTTATAACATTTTCAAACTAAAATAAAACATTTTGCCTATCCTTACTGTACACATTTGATTAATACTCATTGCTGTCTTTACCTTAAAAGCCTTATTTGCCAAATAAAACAAGCTGTCAAAAACGTAGTGAAATAAAGGGGCCGTATTGATATGAATTGTAAATAAACTTAGACAAAATATTTGTTGTGCCTACCTCTCAAGTTCTGCCCACTCTCATTTAAAACTTTATAAAACCTATATCTATCTAATCATGTGTGCCTATTCATCCAGTTAGCTTTTTGAACTATGTACAGTTTACTCAGTGGCTATACTGTTTCATATACATTATACTGACACATACTGTATGCATCATCATCAATCATGAATGTCACTGTCAGCTTATAAGGACACGCAATTGGCCATGCATGGATTTGCCTTTTGAGACATATTACTGATAATTGCAATGCCAAATGTCAAATGGTGTCCTACATAAACCTCTGTGCAGCCAATGTCATGGATGAAAAGGCATTTATTCTTCAAAGCACTTTGCAGGCCTCTGTTCTTTCTCGCTGCTGGTTTGGACATTAAATGAAAGAGGGAGTGCCCCGTAGTGACTTGCTTTTTGAAGCCATTAAAACTCACCCTCTCTCAATCTCTTTCTATTTTTGAGCTGCTCCATCTGATATGACAATACAAGACTATGGACACAACTCTTACACACACACATTACATCTTGTCCTGTCCAGAAGCCTTTGGTATTAAAGGACTAGGCTGGAGTGGAGCCAAAGTTGAAAAAATAAAAATAAAATAAATGCTTGGTTTGTCTGTAAAGATAGCATGGTTGCTTTGCCTGACATTCAGCTATAGACCATTACAATGACTGTTCATTTGTGACGTCAATGCTGTTATGTTAAGTATGTGACCCTTAATATTTAAAAAAAATAAAATAAATAATAATAATTGTGGAGGTGAATGCGTGATCAAGAGCCCGTCTGGGGAGAGAGAAAGTGGTAAGGAGTCCCAACTGAGATTAATTGCTCCTACTTACTGTTTCTCTGTTGACAGTGAGCGACGGGGGAGATAAAAACGGGTCCAGGATGTGGAGATACCCCGGCAGCAGCAAACCATGTGATGCTGGCAAAGATGGGGGTGCAAGATGACCCGGAGGCCTTTCTGGAGCTCTTCAAGTGCATGGCCCATGCTCTGGAATGGCAACGGGCAGTCCACCTCCTACCGCTGCTGACAAGGGAGGCCCAACTCGTGGCCCAAAAACTCCCAGTCGACAACCACCTGAGGTACTCTGAGCTAAAGAAAGCCATCCTGCAGTTGGTCAGCCACAGTCCCAAAGAGCATCGCCAGCATTTCCGATCCCTGATGCTGAGCAAAATCGGCTGTCCGTTTACCCCTCACTCAACAGCTCCACAAAACCTGCCGGCGGTGGGTGCTGGCTGAGGAGCCACACATCGGGGGTGTCATCGATCTCATGGTAGTGGAAAAAATTGTCTCCCAACTACAGAAAGGAATGACAGAGTGGGTCCAGTGCCACGCAAGACTCTTAAGCACATTATATGACAAACATATTTAGTCTGTGTAGTCTCATGTGGTTCTGTGTTTGTCCTATGTTGTTTTATGTAGCACCATGCTCCTGGAGGAACGTTATCTCGTTTAACTGTGTACTGTACTAACTGTATATGGTTGAACGACAATAAAAACCACTTGGCTTGATTGATCAAGTGAGAGTAATTGATGGTCAACACATTCAGCCACACAAGGCACTCATACATCCATATCTTTCAATTATAAATGATTGGTTGTATCGAGTGAAACAGGACGCTCCAGTTGTTAGTACCAAAGGTCCATTGGGATATGTTGTTCCAGGCTGCTCATCAAAGTCCAATGGTGGGTCATTTAGGACAGGAGAAAACACTACACTGTCTCATGGCCCATTTCTATTGGCCAGGTATTCACAGGGATGTTAGCCGGTGGTGTGCAACATGCCACAAATGTCAGCTGGTCAATCTGCCTGCCATTTCAAAAGCGCAATTGCACCCTCTTCCATTGATCGAGGTTCCCTTTGACAGAGTTGGCATGGACCTCGTTGGGCCATTAGAATGGTCAGCACATGGGCATTGCTTTGTGTTGTTTCTGGTGGAATACGCAACGCGATACCCGGAAGCAGTGCCACTGCGCAACATCTCAGCACGTAGTGTTGTGGAGGCACTCTCCGAGTGGGGATTCTGAAAGAAATCCTCACTGAACAGGGCACAAATTTCATGTCACATACACTACGTGAGCTGTACGAGTTATTGGGTATTAAAACGATTCTGACAAATTATTAAAACCTTAACAAATAAGATTGGTAAATTTATGCATGAAGATGCTCAGAATTGGGATAAGTGCCAAACCTCTGATATTTGTATTGCGAGAGGTCCCTCAAGCCTCCATGGTGTTTTCCCTGTTTTAATTGTTATGTGGACCTAAGTCCCGTGGCGTGTTAGATGTCACGATGGAAAATTGGGAGGCGGGACCTTCACAGTAAATATGAAATTCAATACATTCTTGACCTGACAGCAAAATTCAACACACTGGGGTGACAATCACAGGATAATCTGCTACAGGCTCAAGAACATCATCCTGGCTGTATAGAAGGGGGAGCTTGGCTACGGCGTGTCACAGGGAAATAAAGTGTTTGTATTACTGCCCATATCGAGCTTGAAATTACTCGCGAAGTGGTAAGGGCCCTTTGAGGTAATACGAATAAAGTTGATTATGAGGTAGTGCATACGGATAGGGTTGGGGCATGTCAGATTTACCACCTCAGTTTCTTAAACACATGGAGAGAGGCGGTCCCCATATCCTTGGTGAAGGTAGTTCCAGATAGGGAGCAGCTCGGGCCAGAGGAATATCTAAAAGCCAATAAGTTCACCCCAGTCCCTTGCGGAGACAACCTCTCGCTGTCACAATGTACAGAGGTTGCCAGATCCTTACTTTCCGCTACTATTTATTGGGATTGTCAATCACATGCTGTTTGGACCGTGCCCGCTCCAATCACAGGTTGGTACTTGGTGCTCCAGCCCTTTAAGTTCGAGGTGGTCCACAGACCAAATATGAACCTTTGCTACAATAATAAAATAAAATAATAATAATCACCTTGTATTCAACTGAAGTCATGTGGGTTGGAAAAGACATAAGGGAGAATAAATCTGACCGCATCTTCATTTTTGATTAACAATTCCTTTTAACAGGGCCCTAATGGTATAGATAACTCATTTGGCCCATGGGAGAAGGAAAAGTCTTGTGCTCTGTGAATTTTAGCGATGGACCTGCCTTTAAGAACTTACTTTAGTCATTTGGTCCTTTACATAGCAGAAGCTATTTAACAAAGATAATACACCTACCATACCCTTGTATTTGATTTCTCCTCTGAAATAAGACATTTACCCTGTAATTTTCCCCAGCTCAACTCTCTGTCAATAACTCAAGAGGCACCTGTGAATAAAATGTTCCCCTGGCATTTTCTCTGCTTCTTGTGATTACATTAAAACCTCACACTTTTAGCCGGCCCGCAATTCAATATCGACACGACCCAGCCAAGCAATTTAAATATGCCTTTCTATAGCTGATGGGATTTGACGCCTCTGCTCGATAAGCTACCGCTCACCCAGTGGAGGTGTTATCTGTTGCCTCTGCGGCGCTTTGAGTATTTGGACATCATCATCTATCATAGTGCAGCAGGAAGCAGGGTCAGGGCGGGGGTCTTCAGGCCCCAGCATCCCTAGCTGTCTCATTGGGAGGGTGGCTGTATGTATCTGCTGATGTATTGCAAGCAGCAGAGGGTGAGGCTTGGAAACAGCCAGTCACCTTGCACTTTCTGCACTGGCGCGGGAAAGACTAATGCATGCGGTATTTGGACAAGGTAACAAACCACCCACTTCATGAGGCAGCCAAGCATAATGCCAAGTACATTTTGGGTTTGCATGTTTATCTTATAATCATGGAAATCAGGGAGATAAGGTTGATCTGTAAGAATGAGGGAGTATCCACTTATTCCAATCTCACTTTCAGTCTAAACAGTGTTAATCTTGTCAATGAAATTTGTGATGAAAATATCAGTGAGGATGAGATAAAAAAAAATGTCAGATCATGATGATGTAATGTATTGTAATGTAACAATCTTACGTAAAACACACTGTTAATGAAAAATATAATGAGAAAAAATACTGTAAGATATTTACAACGCACAATATTTTCAGTGGAAGAAAAGCTTACTTAAACCTGCACTCAAAAATAACAAATATATATATATGTATTTCATATTTCATAACAAAGTTTCATCAAATTTAATTGTGTAAGGTTTAACAAACTTAAATGAATAATGAAAAAGAAAAGAAAATTGCACATGCCCTTATTTTTACCATTTCTTTGTTTTACAATTGCATTTATTATGATATATTGTAAACACTATGAGAAGGACCATGGCTGGCTCTTCATCACAGTGGTTAGTAATTAATCTTTCTTAAAATAAACTGTTAATTTGTTATAAAAAAATTGTAATGTGTTGGAAAAATCTATTAAAGCTTACTGCGATAAATGTTAGTAAATGTGTCGATATATATATGTGAAAACTCTTGTAATTGATGCTAGAGCAGGGCAGGTATTTTCTCTTTCCCTCATATGTGCTTTTCAGAATGTCGGAGCTGTTTATGCGTTTAAAATTGTTGGATTGCTCCATAGCGCTTTAAAATATTGAATTCTCATGTAAAATTAAAATGGTCTATAGTTTTGTTGTCTGCACCACAATATCGAGGCAAGCTCAGTTTAATCGTATGTGTGATCCACTCTGCGGTATTCTGTCACTAGAGCTCACATATTGAAGGAAGCCTGGGGTGCATTTCCCGAACGACGATGTAACTCACTGCTTAACCACCTTAGTATGATGCATCATTGGAGAAAT
Organism: Xyrauchen texanus; assembly: GCF_025860055.1. NCBI lineage: Eukaryota > Metazoa > Chordata > Actinopteri > Cypriniformes > Catostomidae > Xyrauchen > Xyrauchen texanus. The sequence goes on along the minus strand of NC_068298.1, from coordinate 8,822,278 downwards.
TAACTAGCTAGTCATGACTGTTTCTTGAAACAGTAGTAACTATGTTGCACATCCATCATTCAAACCACATTGGTTCAACAACATAAAGCTGTCTTTAATGATGTTATGCATGGGGTGGAGTAATAACTTCCGGGAAGATTTTATTATAATAGCTAATTTACACATACACCAGAAAGACGTTTAATATGAGAAAGCTTCTGAAGACAAGAAATCGGCACGCACCCTGTTATAAGACCGATGAATTGCGCTGAAATAGATTTGTTTCCTCCTACATCAGACTTCGGGGTTCCCCCAACGCGCTTGAGCACAAGTGCACATGTGCACTCTTCAAATAGGCATGCTCTATTCAGAAGAGATCATCCCTATTCCATATTCCATGTCTTTCCCTGTCCTAAGTCTTTACCATCCACTGTGAGAGCAGTGGAAGGTTGAAAGATGTGAGGATCCAAAGTAACAGTCATTTGAAATTCACTTTTAAGCCATTTTTATTGAAAATTCAGTTAGAAGCTATATATTATGATTGTTCTCTCTCCCTTTGGAGGCTGACTTATCCCATTTGGGCATTAACATGGACACAGAGTGTTCCCCAACATAAACTATTTTTTTGTTAAAGCACTTTCTCTTGTGTTTATATTGCGTTGCAGAACCTAGCAAATTCTAGCAAATCCTAGAATAAGTATTTTTTTTAATGCATTTAAATGTGATCAAAGTTTTGACATAAAGAAATATACACATATATACACACACACACACACACACACACACACACACACACACACATATATATATATATACACAATATATACAGATTATATAGAATAAAAGATATAGAATTCTCAGTGAGGTGAAATGATGTCCACACAGCAAGCCAACAAAGAACTATGCTTCTAACCACAGGTAAAGAACTGTGTGTCCAAACACACACTTTGCAATGCTGTTTGCTAATCTTCATTCGAACTAGACATTTGGGAAACTCCAAATCGTTGAACTATGTTGGTAACAATGAACTTACAACAATAGTTGGCTAACGATGCTTTTGGGAAACACACCCCAGGTTGATGCGTACAAGCGCAAGTACCTGTGTGTTCCAGAGATGCAGGAGGATAGAGTAGAGTGCATCACTTGTGAAACCGGCCTTCAATCATCCCTTGCGCATTCTCATATAACATGAGAATTATGTTTAGTGCTTGTAATCTGGCGAAAGCAAGATGAATATCATAACATTTTCAATGCAGGAAAAACCCTCAAAAAAGACATGGGCTCTGGACCTGGCTCATACCCATGCATACATCTGACTGGAGCTGAGTCTTAAAGCATTGGACTGGAAGAGAGAAATGGCCATGGTTTAGTAAACTGGTAGTCACGTCCAGCCCAACTGCAACATCCATGCTCTTTCACACCCAACGATCACAGAATGTGCTTTGAATAAAACAGCCACAATCCTTGATTCTGAAGCACTCAATATTACACCAGATTGTTGAGCAATAGTTTTGATTACATAACACTGTGAAAAGGGTTCTTTCTTTTTAGTAAACACAAAAGGAGATGTTAGGCAGAATGTTATCCTCAGTTATCATTCACTTTCATTAGATTTGTTTTTTACAATGCAATGAAACTGAATGGGGACTTGTTTAACATTCTGCCCAACACCTCCTTTTGTGTTCCATAGAATCAAATGTGGGCAGTGGTGGCTCAGTGGTTGAGGCTCAGGATTACTGACCAGAAGGTTGGGGGTTCAAGCCCCAGCACCACCAAGATGCCACTGTTGGGCCCTTGAGCAAGGCACTTAACTCCCAGGTTGCTCCGGGGGGATTGTACCTGTAATAAGTGCACTTTGGATTAAAACGTCTGCCAAATACATAAATGTAAATGTGAATGGCGTGAGAATAATAAAAAAATTTCATTTTTGGGTGAATGATCCCTTCAGCAACACCAATTTTTACAATGTAGAAATGCATGTTTTTATGACCAATTCCTACATTGATTTTTAGGATAGTGAATATAAACCTTAACCTTCCAATCTTTAGTTTTATAATTAATATGCATGGAATACGATCTAAATGCATCTTAAATAATCTGTCTGCAAGTAAAGCTAAGCAATTATATACCCTCACCACTGGTCTGAATATGCTCCACTTACTTGACCATGTACGGTCCATGGAGACTTTGTGCATTCATTATGAATTCCTACAAGTCTAGAAGGTCTTTCTTCCTAATTAGAATAAGGATTTTTTTCAGCACATATGACAGCAGCAGGAAGGATTAGAGATGTTCACCTGCCCGTTTGGCACGTTCACAGCACGTTGACAATGTGCTCCGACAGATGGTACCATTTGCAAAGCTCTCCATGCTGTGCTGTGCATATTCCATTTTATTATCTGCTACCTGAATGGATCCCAATTCAGTCATCTACCTCCAAACTGACCTGGGGTCTACAGATTGTGCAAGGGTCTATTCAAAAACCACACAACAAGCCTTGCAGGTCCACACATTTCCTTTTAAATTTTAAAATACAGTGCAAAAACTGGAAGAATATTTAGCTTTGGCTGTTCAAACATCCCTGGAGATGCGGGTGAGTACTTTTTAGGACATTGTGCACACAGGAAAGAGGGACTGTGGGAGTTCTCTACTTGTCAATAGGTGCTTTCCTCTGTGACTTGGACATTGGCCAGCCTTTCTAGCCTTTGGACAACAGTAGGCAAGCATGAAAAGTCACTAGATTTTTTTTAAGGAATAGCAGTTTCCTGGCCGACACCTTTTGAATAATGATTTATGATGGTGCTGAGTCTTGAATGCCCATGCTTAAATATTGTGAACTATTCTACACACACTGGCCCCCAGAAAGCATCATAGCTTTAATAAGCAAAGCTCTTTATACCCTGATCCATAGCAGAACTTGTGTTTGACATGTTTAGAATACAAAATTCAGGGGCAATTCTAATAAGGCAGACAAAAAAGTGGGCTTTTCTCTCTTATTTTATTCTTTGAAGATGATAGACAACCAGTTTACTCAGTGATGATAATTAATATTATCTCAGGAATCCAGGAACACTCCACCTACAAGTGCCCTAGCAACACCCTAGCAACTACCCAGAACATGCTTGCCAAGAGCGCACTAGCAACAACCTAGCAATGCAGCAACTACCTATAACACCCTAGCAGCCACCTTGTAATGTAGTAAAAATAGTAACTGTTTATAATGATGGACAATCATTAATAGGTTACTATGCAGGAATTAATGCATGATTAATGAGTAGTACTACATTAACACTTTAGTTACTATTATTAATTAATTTGGAAACATGATTAACCAATCAGTAAGTAATAGCAAACTGATGACTGAGGTAGTTCACTGTTAGGTAATCAATAATTACTGAATTTGATTTTCTTCATTGAGAACTACTAACTATAGCTAATTTAAAATAACTACTAATGAATTACTCATCAAAACATTAACATGTGTCTAAAAGTTTAATGAATATGTTTTTATTGTGAACACCTTCAGAGAAACATGTGCCTCATATGTGTTCTTTGCTGGAATTAATTTATGAACATAACAGCTCTCTAAATCAAGGCTACAGTGCCTGGTAGAGTATCAAAGTCAGCTTACAGATATATGTGCTCAACATGTGTATTCCTTGGGATATCACTTCTGTTCATTATAAATTATTAACTTTGGCATGTATGATATTGTCGGAGGTAAAATAATTTTGTTAACCAATAAGTAATGAGTCAAGCATTACCACATAAACATGAAGAAATGTCTTATTATTTTAAAGTGAGGGTCATGGTAACGCATTATGAATGAAAGTATACACACTTGAATATATGATTTTTTTTTTTATACAAATCATTTGTAGAATGTATTTTTTTATTCATAGATACTGTAGGTTACTCTTACAAGAATAAATTAATTTAAAGTGAAGTTAATTGTTTTCTGAGTAACAATGGATCCAATGAAAGAAAAAAAAAAGAATGTGTGTCACATCCATCAAGCTTCTAATGAAATCAGGGTTCGCCATATTCAATGCTCACGCTGAAACTGAAAGAAGAGCATGTGCGATTTTGCTCCACCCTCCCAGGTATTAAGAATTTGCTCCGTCAATCCGCCTGCACGTGGTCAACTTTAACGTAAATTTTGTTCTGTTCAGACTGAAAATAGGCAAAGGAGGAAGCATGTCAATTTAATTTTATAAAAACCGTATGTGTTTACAGAGTGGGCTGTCTAGGGCGGAAGTACACATGTGGAATCGGCCTCATGCTGCATGCTGGTTTTCTGTTGAAGTATTGTGGAGATCAACACACTTGTCCATTATACATAATTGTATTATTTAACTTTAATTTAAGAGATAAGACTTTCAAAACATGTAGTAACCGTGATCACCAGAAATTAAAATCATTATCCTGCTAAAGGTAATATAACCTTTAACACCCAAGGAAGGAAATAGTAAGAGCTCATTAATTTATAATGCGTTACCATGACCCTCACTTTAAAATAATAAGCAATTCCTTCATGTTTATGTGATAACACTTGACTCATTACTTATGGGTTACCAGAATTATTTATAAAAGACCTTCAGCAATATCTAACATGGAGAAGTTAATAATTTGTAATGAACAGATGAGATATCCCAAGGAATACACATATTGGGCACATATATCACGTATTAAATTCAAGGCCCTGATGCTGGCATACAAAACAGTCACTGGGTCTGCTCCAGCATACCTAAAAACATTTATGCAGAGCTACGTTCCCACCAGAAGCCTGCGGTCGGCTAAGGAACGTTGGTGCCAAAACACTTTCCCAGACTTTCAGTCTCATCATACCACGGTGGTGGAATGACCTTCCCAACTCAGTTCGGGTAGCTAACTCACTCTCCATCTTCAAAAAAACGGCTAAAAACACATCTTTTCCAAAAGCACTTAACCAGTCTCTAAAATCTGTTTTGTATACTATTCTGATGATAGTGAAACTTTGTAATGGGAACTGTTCGTACCACTGTCTCCTTAAGATGATTCGCTTGTTTTCCTCTTTTGTAAGTCGCTTTGGATAAAAGCATCTGCCAAATGAATAAATGTAAATTAAATATATCCCTACATTTCTGTAAGGTAAGCTGATTATGATCATGGCCATAGCCACCATATACATTATATTCATAGATTGATATTCATAATATTGGTCTACTGATTTGGGATTTTGGTCCCCATCAATCCTGAATATGTGGTTACATCCTAGACTATGACACTCTACCAGACACTGTAGCCTTGATTTAGCAACCTGTTACATTCACAAATGAACTCCCTCAAAGACCCATGCATGCTTATATAAAGGTGCATTTCATGGTCTTGTTCAAAATAAAAACAACCATTCACATTTTAGACACATGTTAATGTTTTGATTAGTAATTAGTTAGTAGTTATTTAAATTAGCCATAGTTAGGTAATAGTTCTCAATGAGGCAGATCAATTTCAGTAATGATTGATTACCTAACAGTGAACTACCTCAGTCATTAGTTCACTATTACTTACTTACTGATTGGTTAATCATGTTTCCATATTAGTTAATAGTAGTAACTCAAGTGTTAATGTAGTACTACTCATTTGTCCTGCATTAATTCCTGCATAATTAACTATTATTGAGAGACCATTATTATAAAGTGTTACCATAAAATATGTCTATCTAAATGACAAAAGCTCTTAAAGCCTCCATGGCAGAACTCATGTTTGACATTTTTAACATGCGGCATGCAGGGGGAATTCTAATAAGGCAGACAGAAACAGTGCTTTCCCCTCTCATTTTACTCTTGGCAGGTGGTGGCTAACCAGTTTAATCAGCAATAATTCTATTTAGCTCATGAGCTCTGGAGAAATCATGCACTCTTGCACTGTTTACCCAAGGAATGATAATAAGCCATAAAAATGTTCCTTTGGTTCAGCAGGCTTGCCTGTTGTTTTCTCCCATGAGGCACAGCAGAGGAACACAGCAAGACAAGCTTGAAGATGTGACTGTAAAGTGCTGGGGGGAAGGGGCGGCTAATCTTAATTATCCATTCAGTACCTTGTAAGATTCTTACGATTCTATAAAGCAGAATGCTAACATACGTGGAGCCGAAAACGTTTTGTGATAAGTCTTCCGAGCCTTTTGGTGGCACCTCATAATTAACCCTCTTAAATTGAGCTGTTCGCCATCCAGCACGGCACCCACGCAGTTAGGGTCCCTGAGGAGCTGAAAGCTGCTTTGGGCACTTTCATTACACGCTTCACTTCAGCATCTGCACTGCTCCCTCTCTCTCTCCCTTTCTCTGTATAGAGAAAGAGATCAGAGGTCTGGAGCTGGTGTTCCTTTCTCCTTCCCATATCTAATAAAATCATAAGAAATAAAAAATTCAGAACTTCCTTTAAATCAGTGTTGGGGAAGCTACTTTGAAGATGTAGCCTGTAAAAGCTACAGAACAGGTTACTAATAATTACTATAGTTAAGCTACCCTCTTTGTTATTGGATGAGATCATATTGCAAATACGATAACGCCACACATTGGTTCACTGGAGGGTAATATGAGACCAGTATATCCTGGAATTTAGGTGTCATTTTTGATAGCAATATTTCACTTGATCTACATGTTTAAAAAGTAGTTCAAAACTGTTTTATCAGTTAAGAAAAATTTCAAAACTTAGACTGTTTGTGAACAGTCAGGATCTGGAAAGGATTATACATGCATTTATTTCATCATGCCTTGATTAATGCAATGCACTCTTCACCTGTCTCAGTCAATCTAAAGTTTCATGACTTCAAGTGGTTTAAAATGCAGCTGCAAGACGTTTAACCCAAACTTCCCGTAGTGCCATACTACTCCAGTCATGGCCATTTCATTGTCATCCAATCAAATACAGAATAGATGTATTTGAATAGACTCTGTCTAGAACAGAACAATATACATAAATGTTTACTCACTCTTGAAAAGGTAGTTAGCTACACTAAAAGTTACTATTAAAAAAAGCTAATAGCACTGAAGCTATTTGGAGTCAACATAAAGTCGGCATGTTGCTTTCGATTTTTCCAGTACCCCCACAACGGCCAATTATGCCGAGATACTGTTGAGTGCCATCTTCTATCAGACATTTTTGCATTGATTCAAATGTGTTTAATTTCTCCTGCGACACAACCAATAGTGCTTTGTGTAAGGAAGGTAGAATTCCCGAGTTCTCATCGCATTGAAATCAGGAAGTAAATGTGTTTGCCAAATCAGTGTTGAGCGACGAGTGTGATTCAGTTGCCTTTTCCTCTACGATTCATTTTTGTCTTCATTGACGGTTAGGTTCAGGAATAGGGTTTTGGAGTGGATTTAAAAAAATATCAGGTAACACTTTACAATAAGTTTCCATTCATTAACATTAGTTAATGCATTAGGTGTCATGAACTAACAATGAACAATACACAACATATATTCATCTTTGTTAATGTTAGTTACTAAAAATAAAATTGTTCATTGTTAGTTGATGTTAGTTCTTAGTTCATTAACTAATGTTAACAAAAACCACTGTACTGTAGTGAAATTAAAGGGTTAGTTCAGCCAAAAATGAAAATTGTCTCACCATTTATTCACCTTCATGCCACCCCAGATGTGTATAACTTTCTTTCATGAACACAAATAAAGATTTTAGAAGATTATCTCAGCTCTGTAGGTTCATACAAAATAAGTGAATGTGTGCCAAAATTTGGAAGCTCCAAAATCCATATAAGAGCAACATAAGCATACTCCAGATGACATGAATCCATATTTTCTGAAGTGATATCATAGGTAGGTGAGAAACAGATCAATATTTAATTCCTTTTCTTTCACTTTCACTTTCTCCTTCTCTGGTTGGTGATTCAAATAATTTTACTGGGCAGGGAATATGTATTTTTTTTTATGATAAGAAATTACAAAAATATTGACCTGTTTCTCACAACACCTTTCTCATCACATCATATTGTGTCTAAACAAATGAATTTAACGACCGGAGTCGTTCTGATTACTTAATGAGCATTTTGGAGCTTAACATTTTTTCCACCCATGCACTTGGATTCTATGGACCTTCAGAGCTGAAATATTCTTCTAAAATTCTTCATTAGTGTTCTGCAGAAGGAAGCCAGGAGCCATCTGGGATGCCTGGAGGGTGAGTAAATCAAGAGAGAATTTGCATTTTTGGGTGAACTATCCCTTTAACATTAACTAAGACTAATAAATGCTCTAAAAGTAATGTTCATTGTTTGTTAATGTTAACAAATATTAACAAATGGGAACTTATTGTAAAGTGTTACCAAATATACATTCTTCTTTACTGTATAACATCCTTTACTCAAAACAACTCACTTTCCAACTCACTTTTGGCGCCCCACTGTAGGCATTTCACCTGGAAAATTGAGCTCACACATGTCCATTCGTTCAACAACTCTTACAGCATTGGCCACTTGGGACACTGCTTGAAATTCAGTAAGCACAACCTAAGATTAGCTCAAGAAAAGTCAAACAACTTTTCCCCAAGTTCACTGAGATCAGTCCTTTGGGGGAACAATATTTATTTTAATATATATCTATTACATATACATATCTATATATATATATATATAAGCAAAATAACATAAGCAAGAGTGTGATATGGCCCTATATCATAAATGCTGTTTTTAGCAAATATAGGGCCATGTAAAATGATTGCGAGTGTAATATTGCTTATATTCAACAGTTTAATGAACAAGTAAATAAAAATAAAAAATAGGAAAAACTGAGTACGGTCATAAAAATGGTATTTGTGCATGGAACTACTGTCTTACGCGATGGATCAGAATCTGCCAATGGTAGTTGAAACCAAATTATGCATCCAAGCCTCTCAAAAAATTTCACTTTACAACAAGTATCACAGCTTAGGCTGTTTCTAGCAAGTTATTGGAGAAACAAAGACATGTGTTGTTGTGTGTGTGTGTGAGTGTGAGAGAGAGAGAGAGAGAGAGAGAGAGAGAGAGAGAGAGAGATGGAGATGTCACTTCCAAACAGAGATGCTGTAATAAGTTAGTCAGCTTTCTGAAGAAAATGTCATTTTGGTCAAATGCATCCTATTTTATGTGGAAAATTCTCATTCAAGCAGGGGTATTCCTCTCTATTTCACGGTAGCTGGTGCGCAAGAATCACTACAGAAAACGCAATCTCCCCTTCCATTTTGAACAGTATGTCCTCTCCAATGTGTAAACTCCAGTAAGAGGTTAGCGCCTTGAGTTTGTGTAATTCATCAGTCTGCTGTGTCTCTCAGCTGTGATGAGCCGTAATGCTGAAGTTGTTAGTTTAAAGCTATTTCCTAGCTTTAGTAGTGTAGTAGTAATCTGATCGATCACGTAGTGCTGATGAATGAAAACACTGACTCACTTCACACCACCTAACTGGCTCATATTACACACAAAAATGGTCTTTTGCCATTACCTGCAGGCTAAAATCTGTTTTGTCACAAAAATAAATATAAAGAGACACATATAGCTCTTAACACATATGCATTACTCTTACACTTTAGTTTTGAATGGCAAGAGCACAAGTGGACTGATAAACCCAATGAAGTGTCCGAGTGATGATGTACTGAGACATCAGTACTCATGGAACATTTCTCATCCAATCGGATTTGAGGACCGGAACTAACTGTTTTCTGGTATTAATAATACTAAATATATCACCTAATACAGTAGTTACATATTTAAATAGATACTGCTTGCCAATCATCTTTGAATTTAAAGAATCATTCATTGAATGTAGGTAATGTATTTAAGTTAGAAGTGCCACACAATTTACTTAATTTCTCCCCAACACTGCTTAAAATGCTATGTAATTTGATATGACATTGTGTGTGGCAAAGTTTGTCTAGTTTGAAATTTCTACAGCCTTATTGAAACAAACAAAAATAGTTATGGATGACATAAATCTTCTGTTATACTCAGATAGCCACTGGTTGCTGTTTCTGGCAATGAGTCATGTAATGGTTATGAGTGCCCATTAATTCTAATGGGATGAAGTTCCAAACTAGGTCTATCATTGAAGCCACACTCATGCCAGTCATGATTCAACAGTTCCCCAATCATATTTAATACACAATGATTTATTTAACTATCAACTGGGTCATTGAGGGGAAATTCTCAGTTGGTTCTTTCTTAGCATAATCACTGGAGATGGCTTACTCTTCAGTAAAAGAGCTGCTATTTTCTTTGGAAAAATCCAAGCTTCCTACTCACGTTTAATGGGTTTCAATTACAAGGCCAACGAAACAGCAGCTTCCCTCTGAGGAGTGACTCATTATTTTTCTTAAAAGAGTTATGTGGTACATAGGTCCGAAAAATTTGGAATGATACCAGACCTCCAGACTACGACTGAAATGGTCACCAAAAAAATAAAATAAAAATTGCAACATTAATTTTACATCTAGTCTCCATTGGCAACAGTCATGAAAAAAAATTATTGTGCATACATACATACATGATTTATGCAACTGTTCCACATACTAGCTGATCTTCTTATAATGAGAATGCATACATTCATAAAGTGTAGTGGATATCCCTGTGGATATGATTATTTTTATAATTACAGTATGTTATGTTATTATACTCTAAACTAGAGTATTTGGAAAAGACATTTATAAACGCAACTGGTAAATACACTGAAACATGCAACGTGACTTGTTATGACCTACAGTATGACAACAAGTGTTCAGGAAACATTTCATTTGATGTTGCTAATGGTGCAGAAATAACACCTTTAAAGATTGCCTTATCTTTTGGCACATGAATGGTTTCATGAATATTACAATGTATTACATGATATGAAAATCTATTACGCATATTCAAAGGTCTACCTTCATTTTAGTTTTTTTAAGGCACAATGTTAAAACTTAACACTGTTTATTTGTTGTATAAATAATCAGGTTAGTATCAACACCAAGACACCAGAGCTGATTTTGTACCAAATGCCAAAATTTGGATACTACATCAGTTCATTTCTAAAAGTGAACTGAAATAGCACAGCTTTTCCTAAACCTACTAGCTCTATTCTAGCGGTAACGTTGAGCCCATGCTCGGAAGACTTCATTATGTTGTCCGAAATGTCTCTTTTAAATTGCAGGCAGATGTTTTCCACCTCACTTTCCACCAAAACAATTCATTTTCTCTCAGTTATGGTCTCCTTAGACATCCAGTCTTACCTCAAAGAACGTCCCATTTTCTGCCTCGTTGAAACGGCATGTTAACTTGCATAGACAATGAGGCACGCAACGCTGAACATCAGACTAGACATAATAAAGAGCTGTTAGGGAAAAAAGTTTGAACTTGACATTCGGCATAATTAAAAGGGCAGGACAGGTCATGCACATTTCACACACACTATTGCATGTAATGCTCTCCACTTTTTCTTATGGTCCCTAATCACAGAGGTGAAGAATTGCTGTCCTCTCCATTCAAATCAATGTGGTGTGGGAGTCATGGCTGCCAAAGCCTCTATGCTTGATGCTACTTAGCTTTATTTTTCCTTTACATGTGGTCCATGAATTTTGAATGGTTTCTCTGCAACACGTTGAGTGCAGTGCACGGCAGCCTAACTGGGATAGTTAATTAATGTTCCATGTTGAACTGATGCGGATGCGGCATGACACCTGAGTTTCATTGGAGAGCATTACTCAGTCTTAAGTGACACTTGGGTTTAAAAAAAAACAAATAAATCATTTTCTTTTTCACAACTTGAAATACATTTTTGATCCAATGTCTCCAGAGTACAGATTTGATTTCATCACAATCTGTAGATTTGATTTTACAGTATGTAAGCACAACTTAGACAAGTATACCATAAATGGGCACTTAAAACTAAAGTGAAATGTAACTGTACGTATAAATTAAAAACTTTGCGGAAGATTCCGACCAGGAGTACAGATTGGAATCAAAAAACAAACTCAAAGATTGACCTCAATGATATTATGTTTTGGGTGACTTCAGGCTTTTAGACACACACAGTATATGATAATGTTGGCATTTACAGTCATTTACATTTATGAGAGGGAACATTATGTAAAATAAAAAAAACTTCTTAGCTGCTCTTCAGCATAAAACTGGTCTAAACGGTTCACTTTCCAATGTGCGTCGCCGACTCACCGTACGCAGTTTCAAATCATCAAAATGTATATTAAAATTTATATTTTTTTTCTAGTCTGTTGTTTTAGTATTTTTTATTCACCCTTATTTATTTTAGATATAGTTACTGAATGTTATTATTTACATATTTATATGTACTATTTAAATGCACAACACAATATGAATGAAGCAACCAACAAAATGTCTTGCCGCACTGATTTATCTAAATAACATATTGTTAAATAACGATTTGTTAAATAACAAAAACGACTGTGTAATTACTTACGAGTTATCCTGACCCATTTGCTGCGGAATGAACTATGAACGTGTATCTATTCCATTTCAACTTAGTATGCATGGCGCATCGTGATAACATTTGTAGTCTTAAAACAACTTCAGTACAATAAAAGAGCTCAAAGATACAATATGAGTGGTCACCAACCTGGTACATTAACATAAAGGACAGTTCTATAGACCAAATTATTGACATTTCAAAATAGTGCATCTTAGTTACGAACAAATTTTACGGTAAACATCTGCACGTTGGAGATACCAATGTTTGAGATTAATTTATAACAGGGAGGGAGAGTGTTCAAAAAAAGTATAGCAGAAATAATAAATTGGATGAGGCTTTTTGCTGTCTGGATATGTCTGGTCCTCATGTTACCTTGAGCCTGTGTGTGCATATTTAAGACAAACTAAATATTTAGCTATTTTCTATCCACCAGCTGTCAATTTCTTTTGGTCGCTGTCTTGCTTCCTATGCTAAATGACCTCTCTGTGGAAACAATGGCTTACAATACAGCCAGCCACAATTTAATTATTCTCTTGGATTGTAGTATTCAAGGCTTTAAAACAAAAAAGGACAATAAAGTATATATATATATATATTTGTTGTCGGGGTCGTGATCTTAAAAAAGAAATAGCTCATATTCATTTGCTTAGTATATGTTTACACAACACATGAGAATGTTATAAAACTGTAATGAAATAGGAACTAAATTAAGTTAATATAGATAAAAGAAATGAATGCTGCTAAATCTTAATGTGTTTTTTGTGTGGACAGGGACATTAGGGGATGTGTTTACCTGATTTAAAACAGCACTATTGAAGATGCATCTTTCTGAATCTTATGGGTTAGTGGAGAACGCTTTGCAGTAAATTGTCCCAATGCTGAGGACTTTATATTTAAACAAATCTCTATATTACAGTATATGCATACACTTGTTATATATAGCACACAACATAAAGCTTTTTGTTTTGGGTTTGGCACCAATGTAAGAGGAATGGGCAAGGAGGAGGCGAGAACTGGCTTGTCAATATAAATAATAATTTAATGAAAACTTAAACCAAAACACACAAACATAAACCCACACATGACGGACATGCCCGTAATTCTCTCTCTCTCGAACCGTCGTCACCGGCCGCCTTTATCCCTTGCACGCCCCATCAGGCCGATTGGGTACCGGGCGTGCGACATTCCAGCCCGGCCCCACCCCCCTCCGCTCCACAATAAAAAAATCCTAAATTAGACCTACATTATTAAAGATTATTTTTTTTTTTTTTAATTTGTTTATTTTTTTTTTTTCATTTTTTTTTCTTTGATCAACTGATAATATGTACTACAATGTTATATGTACAATGTGTAACAGACATGGCAAAATAGTGTTACCAATGTTTTATGTCTCAAAATATTGTTTTGGATGAAAATATCTCATGAAGTGTCTCGATTGACGTTTAAAACAGAGAGAACTTAGTATATGCTGAATAAATATATTAGTATCACTAATATTATTCATATTACAATTAGTATTGTGATTCAATTCAGAGCATTTATTTTGCCCCCAGTTACAGTTGGCTTCTGTCTACTGCCTTCCTTACATTGAAATGCTTTGAAACAATAATTTACATACAGGATTTTAACATTCCTGACATAAGGACACACAACAAAGCAGTTTAAATAAAGACCCTTGCTTACAAGTAGACATTTAGCCTGACCCCTAAAACTGTCACCAGATGAAAATGCAGTTGGAGCTAAAACTGATGTGTGCTGATGACCAGGGCGTCAATTAGGCGGAAAGAAACAAAGGAAGCACAGCGGGGCCTCAAATCCTCCGGGTGACTGCACCAGGAATGATGAGAATGATTGTGAAAGATCAAGTAAAATTCACTGAAAGTATTTTTTATTTGTTTAAATATCTGATCATAGGGATACACAGCATCCATCCATCCATCCATCCATCCATCCATCTATCTATCTATCTATCTATCTATTTGATGTTGGGCTAACAGTTTAGCTCTGGTACCCGGTGCTTATGTTAGTTTCTCTTTATGTGATAACGGTTGTGTGTGCAACGCTCGTATCGAGCATCGCTGTCTGACTGCTGCCTTCCTCCATTCTGCTTGTGCCCTTGGCGTTCTGTGTGTTTATGGCTGTCGCTCCAGCAGTTCTACAGCGTGAAATCATTAGTCATACACAATGGTGATTAAAACACGTACAGTTTTAATGTTTATAGCTTTTTGTAATTGTTTGTCCTTTTTATAGGTGAAATAAACTGCTCACCGGAATGCATCTGTCTGCATTGAAGCTGCAGGGCTGAACATCCGACGCTGCTGTTTTGTTTGTTTTTTGCTCTTGTTCTGTTTTCTGCTGTTTTGCTTTGTTTTGTTTTGTTCTGGCTCTTTTGTTTCTGTTTTGTTTTACATTTTTCTTTGTTTTAGTCTTTGGCATGTTTCTATTTAGAACTTTTTCACTGGATCTGAAAGTGCTGTTTTGTGACTCACAGAGAGTATTGTGTAGCGACTGGGGGAATCAATGAAGGAATCATTAACTCGGCAGGTTCCGAACATACAAGAACTTACTGTTGAAACTCCCCTAATTACTGAAATAGCGCCAACTAGTCTCCACAAGCACAATAAATGTATTGACAAAGAGACAATGAACCATTGACAGAGAACCGCATGTGACATCTGCATGCTCACCACGTGCTTATCGTGTGGACCGGAAGGTGGAAACTTTTGAGCGTAAAAATGTGTGTCTTTCTTATAAAGCCTAAAAGGGCTTAGTTTTAATGAAATATGTTGTAATCCCTGTGTGCTATGTATTTTGGTGTAGATCAAAATTAGTAGAATTGTTTAGTAGTGTAGGAGAACTCATTATATTTAATAAGAGGCTTTATATTTAATAGCCTGAGTGTAAGAATGTTAAACCCACTTTTAAAGGTACCTTTCTTGGTATCAAATTAAACCTTATGATTTGTCCGAGCTGAATTCGAATATAAGATCTCTGTAGAATGATATTACGCGATGTTTTACTATCTTTTGAGTCATTCAGCCCAAAATCTCTTACTGTCATAAACATGCAAATGAGCCTTGACAAAGGAATCATTCTCCTGTCCCAATGGAAGGAGAATTTTACGACCTCCAAAGGAATGTTCAGAGAAGTGCTGACCCTCACTTCATTCTCTTACTGAGAAAGAGAAATGAACCCTGTTAATCCTATATATATATTCTATATATCCATGTGATAAATATTGACATGTATCTAATGTGCCATCTCACATTTTCCCTTAAATGTGCTTGATCTATGTTTTCTTGCAAACTAATGGGTTAATGTTTCAGACTTTGCATACTATGGTTAACCAAAATCATATGTGTGGCATATTTGGTCTCTATAACTTGGTATTTTGAAGATTGAAATGACTGTGTACATGATATGTCGATAACAACAACATATTAGTATTACAAGTATATTTCCTATTTTCTTTCTTGCACATGCAATGGGCAATTTTACAACAAAGAGCAATAAACCAAATTCCCGCCTAGAACTCAAACCCTTCTTATTGGTCGAGCCAATGAGAGGTGGGACATGTTTCTAAGGGTATAAAATTGCTGCGCCCACTTCCTCTTATCTCTCTTATCTTCGCTCTCTTAGCCCTCTCTCTTGTCTCTTATCTCTTGCTTTCTGGTTCTCTGAGCCTTGTGCTCTCTTACTCTCTTGGGCCTTCCGGAGAAGTCCTAATGAAGATGATGCTGAACTAGAAGGCCCCCAAGGACTCCCAAGCGTGCGCCAGGCTACGGCCTTGACTTTCCATTCACCAAAGATTCTCTGACTCTCACTGGTTCTCTCTCATCAAGACAACATCATCAAAGATCAACTGGAGCCTCAACAAATTGCATCAGGACAGTTTAATTCAAATGGGACATGCAAGTATCAAACTTAGTCTCATTATTTGATACATTAAGTATCCTCACCCCTTTCTAAAAAGGGCGTGTCAGAACTAATATGATGGTTTGCTCAGGCTGTTGATCTGCTGAACTTCAAACAATGCTATAACTTCTGCCTTCCTGTATTCTGCTTCAGCCCTCTTTCCCTTGGTAAACTGTATGAATGTATGTATATGTATGTTAGAGTAGTTTAAATGTTTAGTCTAGTTAATAAAGTCTTGTTCATGTCACATGTAAAGTTGTCTGTGTCTCAAGCTCATATCTAAAGTCACTAATCATAGATTTTGACTACTTGCTCTTAATACTTAGTAAGAAAGACATTTCCCTTGCCCCGAAATGTACATTTCTATTAATTAATTAATTAATAACCAATATTGAGTGTTCACCGGATGAACCGAGTATTTGGTTGTAATGTTAATGTAGCTACATCAAGTTAACCCGATTAACTGATCCAAATATTCATAATTGATTATAACAAGTTATGATTGATTATTAATATTTCATAGAGCTGATTCGCTACCTAATGGTGGAAGAATGTAGAGCTGATTCGCTACAATTGTTATCATTCTGTCAGTATGTGTATGTCTTGAGCCAATGAGATTCTCATGAGTATGGAAAGTGTTATTTTGTTCCAATTGAAACCATGTTATTTCTGTTAATTTTCTCTTCTGTCTTTTCTTAGGAGCAGATGGCCAATGTAGGGGGGGATAGCCGTTCCCCGCTAAATGGTGGTGGTGCCGTCACATGCTGATTGATGTGTGTTCACATCCAATTCACCCGTGTGCTTTTGTGAGTGTGAGTATACACCTCTGGGCACCTGTGGGTGAAGTGTCTTTTTATAGGGTTATCGCTGTGCTCTGCTAGCCTCCCTGCTCCTGGTAAGCCTCAGCACTCTGTGTTAAGACAGTATATTCTTTGTTGTTCTTTTGAGTGTTTGTGAAGCCTATTACGAACCACGCTGATTGCCTGTCCTCATTATAATTTTAATACACAATTAAATGATGGAATGTGCGCACTGCCCATCTGACTCTATTGTTAAAATAGATACAATATTTTTGTACATTGGTATCCACGTCTCTTGCTCTTTTGTTTTTGAGCAACCTGTGTGACCTTTTTGGGTTAAACCAAGTGTTTTTAATGATTTTCGCTGGGTGAAAGTCCCGGGTGGCGTAGTCGAACGCATTTCTAACTTGAAATCTTAATTAGTCATTCTACATTACATTTTTCTCCCCCACTCCACTGCATGTCTGTCCGCCTGTATAAAATAAGCAATAGGTATAGGTCCTTTCTGTGGATTTCTCTAATGCTTCAGTTGGAAATATTCGGTAGAACCTGATTACTCTGCAAACTGTCAGACAGCACACCAAACTCCTATTAACTGGATACTAATTCTTTCTTCAAAATCTGCCAAGAGACTAAAAAAAAAACAGCTCTGAGCACCTCAACTTTTTCTAAGGCAATCTTAAAAATATCCAGCAGCTTTACAGCGTATGTTCAGGCAGCTGGCAGGGAGAACGAGCATTCCCTGCCTTCTGGTCTGAGGAGAGCCAGCACACAATGTGTTCGTTCCATACAAAATCAGCATCATGCAATTAAAGACAACATCTCACATCCATTCTGACATTCTTTTGTTTTGGTGTGACCCCCTTTAGCAAAGAAAATACATCTTGTTTTTCCAGGGTGGTCTGTTGGGCGTAGTCCTGATTTCTCTTAATCACAGGATGGCCAAGTCTTCAGCACAAAATTGTCACAAACCACCACCAAAGAGTAACATCTTGGAAAAAAACCAAGGTGATTGTTCTTTAACAGCTATAACTACAGGCAATTTCTCCTGATGTAAGCAATGTGGGCATAACAACTGATTATCTCTGTCTTGGATATACAGAATGATTTAACAATGTCTTGAACTTGAAACAAAATATCTTGCAGAAAAAGATACAGTAACTGCTGTGTATTTCCGCCACTGCTGATTTATGTATGTACCATAATAACCAACACACTCTCACGGCGAACTCGTCGGGATTCGTATGACTTTTCTAAATCTGGCTAATTCGACTGCCCTTGTTTGAATTCCCACCCCTTTCACTACAGCCATTGATGTTGCTGGACATTGTTTCCATCTAATACGCAATAATTACTTGCTTCTGTCATACACAACAGCTTCCTATCATGTTTACACACTCTACTGATTGGTTAAGTTTAGATAAGGGGTTTGGGTAAAGGCATAATATTAATAAGCATGTCCTTTAATCACGCTTACTTCCACATTGGACGACCGGGAATTAGCATGTGATGAAGTCGTACGAGTTTATGCAACCAACATCGTGCGAGACCATACGAAATAGCCAGCTCGTAAATTATGTATGACTTACATACGGGTTGTAAACTCCATATGATAACACACACACACACACACACACACACACACACACTGTACACTTCCTGCTTTCTATTACATGAATAATAATTAAAGAGCATTTTGTTTAACTTTCATATGCACTAAGACTAAGAGTATTGTAATATGTTCTTGTGATGGTGAGCCTGTCAAGGTCTCCATTTATACATTTTTATGTGTCCTTATTTATTGCTTTAATGACCATTTAATAGTGTCCATGTGGAGTTTGCTGCTAGATCTCCTGTTTTAGCAAATGGATGTAACCATTAGGAAAGAGCACCTAATGCGGGAGTGCTCATTATAGCTTTTTTTTTTTTTACTTTTCAATGTACAAATGCTGCTTTTTTTTTATCCGTCCTGTATATTGTAGTTTTCGGTGTACGTTTTCAATCTTATTTTAAAACTCATTCTTAATTATGTATTCAAGGGTGTTGCTTTAGATTGGGGAGGAGGGGGTTATTTTTATTTAAAATAATTGTTTAGTCCAATTAGAAAAATCTTGAATGTTCTGTATTTAATCCAGCTGCCACTAAGGGGAAAAACTAAATGGACGAAGAGTGTTTGAACACATGGAAAGGTTGTTGCCACTGATTAAGCACAAGCAAGCTCTAGCATCTATAGTTTAGGGAGGGCAGTAGGTACTGCTCTTAATACAAAAAAATAATCTGTCTAGCTTTTAAGCAGATTTTTTTATATGTAACGTTGATTATAATTTGCATATTTACACATCTGAAAAAAGCCATTGCTTCTCTCCGATGTGATTCTCCTTGCAATTGCCTTGGGTCTTATCACAGTTCATTTAAAGGACAGTTTTGCAGGAAACAAATCAAATATTGCAGACATATAATTACCACAACCGTAACAACAAATGTTTTTTTCTGGCATGGATGGATCTCTTACTGACACAATACCATGTTCATCTAATTTGTTCAGGGCATGTCATTTGCTCAGAGGAAACAAACCCCTGGTTTGCCTGTCCACAGAGTGATTGTTTGCAGGATGAGACAAACAAAATTAGAGCACAAGCCGGACAAATCTTAAACCCGTCACTCTCAGTCAAGATAGAGAATCAGCCTATGACATATGATTATATATGTCATATGGGTATACACGGCTAACACCCTAATAACTTTACAAAGACAATTTAATGCACATAATTGCTAGACAGACTGTCTTATCCACACACAGTGATTTATTTCTTTTACCTGGCAGGTGTGTGTGTGTGTGTGCTTTATTACCATTTGTTTTTAGTCTCTTCAGTTTAAATTCAAATGAATAGGGAAAATTTGATTCAAATGTCTTGAAATGGCCAGAGGACTACTTTCTAGAGATAATTAAAAGAGTAAAGCAGAGAGCAAATACATAAATAAATAAATAAATAAAAAACTGTGATTATTACCAAATTGGATTTCTCCCCTTTCCTCCTTTTGAATCAGCTTTTCTCACATTTACTTTTACATTTGTTTTCCAATTACAAACTTTTATTAACATTTACTAAATGTTTGACGTTTTGTGGGAAATATGTATATTTGGAGACTGTATTGAAACAAGTAGACAATATGCGTATGTCAACAAATTACCATTTGCAATTGCATTTTTGGACTCCAGCTGATATGATAACCCACATATTTGCTGACACAAGCAGCATGAGTTTTTTAAAAATGCAGCAAAATGAGAAAACAAAAATGAAAAGCGATTTGCAAAAACAGCAAGACAACAAATGAACACTAAATTGGTTTACGGTGAAACCAAAATGTGTTAGCTCAATTTTTCTGAAGTAGTGCGATAAGTAGTGTTGAATTCAGTAAATGAGCCTGATATCGTGGCAATTAGGTGATTGACATCATCACATATCGTTCTGAAGTGAAATGTCCACTAAATGGCGGTACAAGTGAGTTAAATGTTCCCCCAAACTACTTTTAAGCAAATGCTCTATTGATTTTTAAACCACCAAAACCTACCTCACTATCTAAAACCTAAACCTAACCTTTAGTGTCATAAAAAGCAAATGTGAGATAAAAAAAAAAAAGACAATTGCTGAAGCAACTACATCAATTTGCAGAACTTCCATGACACTTTTGACTTAAGTATCGACTTGCGTTCTCTTCAGGACTCGTACCACGGTGCTTTGTGTAACAAGCACAACAATAAGTTTGATTTGATTGTGCTCAAATAAGCTTATAAATGTAGTTTTGCTATAGTAAAAGTATTTAGATGTCATAAGATAGCATTGTGTGAGGAACAGAGTGAATAATTTACGAACTTATAATCTCTGTTCTTTTACTTGTGATTTAAGCCCAAAGTATACTTTTTATTTACGCTGAACGTTCATGTACATGACGTGTTATGTAATTCTCATCATCAGCAGAGTGCTCGAGCACTGAACGCGTGCAGCCCGACTTGCTTCTTTGAACGTGCACAATGCGCATGTGACTGTAATTATTTGCACTAATTCATGGGTTCAAAAGGTTACAACACTCACATCTGAGCCATTGTTGTCACAAAGATAAGCTAGAAGAAGATGTTATTGCCAGTAAACAACAGGAGACAAAGGTTAACACGTCATCAGTGGATGTGCACGTCAAGAACGCATGTGTGAGGAGGTCTGGGGATACCTGTAATTGTATAACTTGAGTATGAAGGACAATAAATACATATTTATGGGTCTAAACTCCTGAAGAAACTCCATAAGAAATATTCTGGTGTCTCGTTCAGTCATAGTGCGCATGCGCCAACCGCCTGTGTGTGTGCACATCATCAAATGTAGTATACTTTGACAGGCTTGCGTTCTCCTGTACGCAGACGCCGAGCGTTCATGTCAAATCGAGGTATACTTTGGACTTTAGAGTGAAAGGAAATACAAGTCATTGTTTATCGCCTCTAGTGTTCATTTCACCAGGAAAATGTGATATGTATAACAAGTCACAAAAATATAGTAACTATACACAAAAATGTATTGTACAACATTGTTAAAAACAATTTCTATTTTGCCAGATAGTAGTAAACTCATGAATAGTTGCCTACAACATGCATACGAGTGGGAAATTAATAAATGTTTTAAATTAACTTGTATTAATAATAATAATGGTAATACTTTACAATAAGGTTCCATTCGTTAACATCAGTTATTACATGGCTCTCTGGAATACTCTATTCTGATTGGTCAATGGCGCCATCCAGGGTTTTTAGCAAAGTAAACACCAACAGATCTCTGATGCAAACCAGAGGTTGATTCTAGATGTTCAGCAATTTCTTTTCAAGTTACAAAATTGCAATGCAAATCAATATTATATGTCCATGTATTTATTTGATTAATAACCATGTAATAAGCAGTATAATGTATAGTAAGTCAGTTGTTATTGCAAAATAAACTGATTCAAGATCCCTCCTCTTGCGTCAGGGTCCTAATCACCCTGTCAGGGTTTACTGTGCGATTAACAACTGGCTGACTGTACATTATACCTTACTGAATGAATGCTTAAGTATTGTTCATTGTTAGTTCACGTTAAGTAACTTTGTTGACCTATGTTAACAAATGGAACCTAATTGTAAATTGTTACCATAATTATACAGAATTAATAGGCCTGGGCAAACAGTTTAATCATATATGTATGTGCAACAGTGCAGAATGCACTTTTCAATCTACTTTTCCTTCATCTCCATACCATAAAACCTGCATGTATGTTTATTGTATAGAAACTCACCTACTGATATTTCTCTTGAGTTCAAACTAACTCAAGCTCAATTCTCATTCTAATTAGTATAGCTGTTTTTCCTTTTCGATAAAATAGAGCATGCATCCTGCATTAAAAAATACTTTTCATGTGTAAGTCATCTAAGGCCTGCACGACCCAGTTTTAAAAAGGTACAATGAGGACCCCTATTATATCGCTGTTTCAGAGAACAAACCTGCAGGACCAAGGGCTACAAATTTACTCAAAACGTTCCTCAGTTCATGGTAAAGTTTCTGCAAAGAAATATGAAATCAGTGAACTGGCATTGTTACTTTCTGAACAATAGCACAAATACAGCCTGTCACAGGAAGACAGATGACAAAAACAAAAACAACAAGTGAAAAAGAACTCTTCAGTATAGTTTGTCACATCACATAACATCACCAAATGTTTTTGTAAAGTTTAACGCTAAAATTGCATACCCAAAATTAAGTGATTAAAACTCAATTGCATGGTACACATTTTTAGAAAACCTTTCAAAAAGTAAGAAAATAAATTTGGATCCTGCTCAGAGACTCTTATGCCACAACACTGCTGACAAAACACACACACACACGCACACACACACACGCACACACACACACACACACACACACACACACACACACACACACACACACACACACACACACACACACACACACACACACACAAACCATGAGCACTAAAAATAAACTTTTCAGTCATTATTTGGTTTGACATTATACCTTTACGCAGGAAGTATTGATGGTCAAAAAATGTACTTTGTAGTTATTCTCCAACATGTCACCTATACCAGAAAAAGAAATGTTGATAGGACAAAGCCATCCAAATGATATGTATGTATGTGTATGTATTTATAAAATTTAAATTATATCAGCTACGTCCCAATTGATCCAGTTTGATGCCTTATTCCATAACTACAAAAATGTGCGTTGAGCACCCTCTTGTTCACAGTCTATGTATGTGCGCTCTGGTTCTATTATTGACCCCACACTGAACATGCGACTTGTCCAAATATGGAATCTGATACTCTCTAGAGATCCAATGAGAATGATCTGACACATCTATGATGTGAAGGATCGTGTTTCAGTGAGAATCTCCCAGAGAACAAAGTTGTTATAGCGATCCCTATTAGCGCTAGTGTAAGATTATATATGCAGAAGAATTGAAACAACATATATCTGGATCTAGAAAAAAAACAGCCTTTCAGTTTGGAATGTTTCACCGTCATAAATCAAATGGCCCAGGCGTCCTGAATGGTCAGAAAGGCCCCTCTCCAAACTGATCTTCCACACAGAGTTAAATCAGACTTCTCTTTTGTAAGGTTACAAGGACCACTAAGAACTCTAAGACATTTCATCTTAATATAGCCTTGCTAGATAATGCTGAAAATCACTTTGAACTGTGGTAACGTTTGTACCTAACAAATTAAGGATTATAGACTGATGGACCTCTTTAAAATGTGTGTAGTAATGTGCAATCACCTATAATTGATAAATATAATCTTTCATTTTGTATGATTTATCTCATTTTACTAAGAATGGTAACTATAAGGTTTAACTTGATAAAATGCAATGATTTGTAAAACCAATATGATTTTGTAACCAGAGATTTTCATGTTTTATTACCTACACATATAACATCCATAAAAACATGTCATGTTTAGTATGTAAACATTTGTTTGTGTATGAAGAAAAATCTGATGACAATGAATTTCATGTCTCTTGTACCATTTGCAAGACATAAAGTTCAGGATTAAATATGCACTATTTTTGAGCGGGAAAATGTTAAGTGTCTGAAACAAAGGAACATAACTCAACTGTCAGAACAGACAGCCCAGCTGACCATCTGACTCTGAAAAGTCACTTCTTATTGGCGCAGGACACCTTTGGGGGATGCGGCCAATCTCAGTTCAAATAGTTCAAACAGGAAGAACTCGCTCTCTTGACTCTTCGTCCTCTTGCTCTCTTGTCCTCTCTTCAGCTTGCTCTTCAGTTGCTCTCTGCTCTCTGAACACTCTTCCTCCCATGTGAGATCCAAGGGAACTTGGGATTCGACATCCTGAGAAGGATTGAGAAGGCCTCACTTCACAGCTAAAATCATCATCTCATACAGACAATCATACAAAGAGATCAAAACATCGACGGAACGAACTTTCGACCAAGAACTGAGCAACATAAAGGATGCCAGGACACGCAAGTAACACCTCCAATATTGTGCTTAAAGGTGAATTGAATATTTTGGGTAATCGATGTAGACTCAAAGAAGGATGAAATGGTTTTTAAGGCATTGTCGATAGACTCCATAGAGTTCATCTTCACTGTACTGATCATTTATTTCACATTCTGTCACTACTTACCAACCTGTCTCATGTATATATGTGTTAGATTAGATTTATGTTTTGAATAGTAATAAAGTTTGTCTGTATTCAAAGACGATTTGACTGTGGTATATTTTGATAAATAATCTCATCCCTGTTTCTGAAAGATTTCCCTTTAAAGCTATGCCGAAATACTTGTGATATTATTTTCAATAATCCATGATAGTAATATCACAAGCTAATTCCTTACAGTGGAAATTGTGAGCTGATAGAATTAGATTTTGTATTTCGTTTTCAATGTTGGAGAATCTATTAAGACAAATAATCTAGTTATTTGTCATTTATCTAATTTATAATGGTTGTCGAACGTGACTAATTCCGTTATACATTTCATTACCTAATAAGTTTCAACAAGGACAGTTTAATTTAGTCCATAGCTCACACATTTCGAGACCCTAAATTCCCTCCTAAATTTATACGGGTATAAAGGGAAGTGGGGCAGCGAGTGTCAGTCAGAATTTTTCTTCGGAGCCGAACGGTTGTGCAACAGCAAAGCTGAGTTCACCACTGTTTCACCTCTGTTGGCAAGAAGCACTGCTGTTGGATCTACGGCGCGTTTCCAGCTGGCGTTCTCTCTCTCTGCACGCTGTGCAGTCCATGCCCCTGGGCGCTTCGACAGTGCTTTCATTGCCTGAAAGAGTTGTTCTCCTCCTGAAAAGAGTTTATTTCCTTTAAAAGAGTTTGAGTTCCCACTCAGGCGTTTAACGTCTTTTTGAGGATGCGTCTTTTTAAAGATGTCTTTCCGCCTCTGTGTAGTTCCTGGATGCGGTTGATTTTTCTCCACTTCTGATGGTCATAAAAGCTGCCTCGCATGCCAGGGCTGCAATCACATCCAGGCAGTGTTTTATGAATGGTTCATGTTCTCAGTGCGAGTGCTAGTTCTCACATAGCAATGGAAATATTGCAGTCACAGCTATCTTTTCTCACGGAAGAAAGCCACTTCAGCCGCCCCCCCCATGTCGTTCCTGCTTCCCACGGGATTAAGGACGACCTGGCTGGCGACTAAGGCGATTTGGGGATGAAGATGGGCTTAGTTTTGCCGGGTAAATCCCCACGAACTACCCGCCCCCTGCACGCTTGCTTGCTTCCGTCTGAACAATATCCTTTTTTTGTGATCAGCGCCCCCCGGTACCTGGTCGCTCTGGGTTTAAGAGGTAAATAAGATGGGTAAAAATCAATTCAGTGTAGTATATGTTAATTATTATTATTTTAAATAATAAAAAATTATTCCTGGTAACATAGTTCAGCAGATGGCACAGGTTATTTTCTCATAGAACTAAAACTTTGAAAATCATAGGTAAAGTTAGAGCAGCATGGCTTCATAGATTCAAGAAGCATTACATTTAGAATGTGTTCACTCCATAGGTTTTGCCCTAAAAAACTAATATATATATATATATATATATATATATATATATATATATATATATATATATATATCATCATAAAAGTAGTCCATACAACTCACATGCAAAGAAATGCATGCAGGTTTGCAACGACACAGGAAAATCAATTATGAAAGAATCTTAATTCATCTTAACTCTCTTTGAGGTGTGTAATATATGTTCTACTAGGGTGGGTCAACGTCATTATTTTTTCTGTTCTATTTGGTGCATTTAGTGGAATAGCAATTACACAGTTCAACTTTAAGATCTTGTTATGGAAAGAGCACACCAATTGCATCATCTCATCATTTTATTGGCTGAAAGCCCAGTAAGCAGGTGTCAATCAATCACCTGGCAGCTATTGAGAGGTGGAGGTGGATTGATGGGAGTGTAGCGCTGCTCTCTGTCATACCCCCTCTTGTGTGCCAAATATCCCAGCTCACAGAACCTTGCATGGCAAAGGACAAGGCATCCATCAGACTAGTGACATTGCTAATTACCAGACAGCTCCTGAAAATTGGGTTTTAATTCAAAGAAAAATAGGATACCCAACATCCCCTGCAAAAACCAATTTGAAAAGCCATGTGTCCTATTGCTCAGTCATGATTAAGTTAATGTCTTTGGAGTCAGTTATCATTAATCAGAATTGGTGGGAATAAATTAACTCACAGTCACTGGATGGGATCCAACACTATGGGCCATTTGTATGTTAAGAAAGGTGCATGGAATATTGCAGCTAGCTGTACTGTTAGATGGACACAATTATTGTGTGTTTCAGTCTCATGTTGTCCTGTGACAGAGATTATCCTTGAACTGTTTGATTGTTAAGATAATATGTTAATATCTTTGGTTCCACTCTGAGGAATGTTATGATCTTTAAGGATTAGCTTAATGGAGATGAAGCTAAGTGACCGGCCAGACATTGCTAAAGCAACTTACATTTGATTGCAGGCTGAATTATTATATTTTTTATCACATTCACCTAGACTTAAAATGTAGACTTTAAAAATGTCTAAATGTCATTGCATTAAATAACAAAATATCAAACTAAGTGGCATCTGCAAACAAATGCTAGAATTTTTCTCAGAGTAACTTCACTTTCCTGAGCCACTTTTGCCATAACCTTTAACAATCTGTTCTCATGGTAATTTTAGTGCATGTATGAAGGTGGTTTCCCTCAGGTTCACAAATGTGTCCAAGCAGAGTAACCACAGGTGTAGTTCATCACATATGAACATGTTCCACTTTGAAAACCATGCATGACGTGAAATATGTGAATACATTTACAACAACACAGCATCTGGCTTCAAGTATTTTCAATTGAGTTAACATTGCATAATTATTTATGTAGTTGTTCAAGCAAACAGCAATAAAGAACAGAGAGAGAGAGGTTTTCTTCTTGTTTATATTGCTATTAGATTAATATTAACTGCATAATGAACAGCGGCAGGTCTATTAAGGCAAGATTAACACTGCAAGGCCAAATGCACAAATCTGATATTCTGACTTGGGCTTACCTACTGTGTTTACATTAATGCATCACCAAGAATGGCATTTTGACAGATATGAAAATTTGACATTACAGCATACTGTACATTACCTAGAGGCACAAGCACTCTCCTGTGAATATGCACACACAATGCACGTGCTCAAAAGCAGACACCTGTCATTCAGACAGTAATAAGATATTGAATTGAGCAGAATTGCAATATTTGTTTTTGGCTACTTTGGTATCAACATGGTACCAAAGTACCAGTACTATAGTCATCCCTATAGGACTAACATATTCAAATATATGGTTGAACTTTCCTCTAAATATGGATGATTTCTGCTGGTTTAATTATTGATTACAGAATCCTGGACATTTGTGACTGCAGCAATACCATCAGATGAAAGAGGCAAAGGAAAATATCATATGTATGATTTGTGATGGGCCTTAAAGTTAGCACAGAACATGCCTCTAGTTACTCACTGGTTCTGTGACACTATGCCACTCGGCAGCTTTTGATCAACTCTGTGGCATGACACCCATTTGAGCAATCCATGTCTGCAGGCTTCTACTAAAGGCCAAGGTGTCTCATGTGGTAAGAGCCCTCTGATCAGGCTGATGCCCTTACAGACTTGCAATCGCCTGCAGCACACTAAGCCGTGCACTTTTGCTGGAGAAGCGCAGAGCAAAGGCAAGGGCAAAACTGGGATGTTAGTGGTGGGAAGACACCAGAGGGGGGCAAGGCACTGTTTGCATGAGACAATTACTCATAAGAGATCTCAAAGCCATAGCCAAGCCTACTGGCCGTTTTGAAAGAGCAAAAAGATCAAATATTTTAAGTTACTCATAGAGTACAACTGGTCGCACGGTTAGAGGCTCTTTATGTCAAGCAAGTGTTTTAGAGAGTTACGTAAGTAGGGTTTGTTTATTTAAAAAAAAAACCAAAAAAAGTTCTAACCCTTTCGTAGAAATCCGGACTCAAACCGGAAGGTTGTCTCTTACCCGGACTCCAACTGGTAGATTACAACTCTAACTCTAACCGAGAGGTTGACGCCATCTCGTCTTGTATAAACTGGATTGGACTTGAAACGAGATCTTGTAATATCCTCCCTAAGCAACAAAACACTCACTCTATGATCTAATACGCAAATCTTTTCAGTCCCAAAGTATTTAAAGTGTTAACGTTTTAGATACTGTCAATATGATGATATTTATGTGTGCACTTTATATATAAATGCCTACCAATATATTGTATATTAAATCAGCTGGGTTTACCTGGTGCAGGTGTTGTGGAAATATAAATATATAAAACACAGAAAGTATATCTCAGAGATTTTACTCCCTGTTTCTCAAGTAATATTTGACATGAAGATAAGTGGAAGTTTCTGAGAAATATGCATTTTGCATCGCTGAGTAATATCAATGCAATTGATCAAATCGTGACATAGAGAGCAGATTGTCTCTACACTGCAGGTGTAGAAAAGGTTGGAAAAGCAATACAGAGTTACATAAATCTTGTCTACAGTACTTTGTTATATATAGATAAAAGAGGAAGGAAAATGTGAAGGGCTAATCTACCTAACCTGGTTCAAGGTGCAACAAAATTGACTTGATAATGTATTGTTCAGATCGGGTAAAAACTTTGTTGATGTGGATTGAAGGCAATAAGTACACTACTAGTTGAAAATGTAGATATGCTAGACTGCATTTATGTTTCTCATGAGTGTAATGTTTGACTGGAAACCTTATGTTTAAATGTTTGAAATCAGTTTTGAATAGAAATATAAATTCTGTCTACACATAAATTACTTTACAAAACCAAATGTTTTATTTTTTTAATTAAATAAAATTAGTAATATTTTATTTTATTATATTTTATTCATTTTTTTACCATTTTGAGTTGCACAGAAAAATGAAGGAAAAGCAGCCAAAAAACCTCATACATACATGGGAACACTGTGAACTCCGTTTAAACAGATTCCCAGGAGTAGTAGCTACATTGAATATGACAAATACAGTATCTATAAAGAATGAGTAGGTGTGTCCAAATTTTGACTGGTATTGGATTTTAAAATAAACGTTTTAGTTATATAAGTATTGCAAAATTCACAAACAAACCTGAGTTCATAGATATACCAACGTGATCTCATAATAATTCTTATGTATTATGTAAAGTTTGGGTCAGTGGGACCAGATGTATGCATAGGCAGGTGTGGGCTGAGCCTACCCAAACGTGAGTCTTGCCCACCCATTCAAACATTTGGGAAACACGGCTTTACCTACATTTTTTTATTTTTTTTTCTGATCTGTGCATTGGTTAAAATCAATTCGGGGTTGGGCTGTGTGTTGCAGACATTGAGGGTGGGCTGTAGACTGCCCAACCAATCACAAAATAGCACCGGAAATGTGTAGCATTTTTCTATTTTTTGGTGACCTGGTGGCATCTCTAGCAGTGAACATTTGGCTGTTGGTAATTTACCACAGGCTACCTCTTATATTTCCCTCTCTCTCCTCATCAGCTCCCCAAAATCACACTAAGGGTGTTCATGAAATACTGGATCTGAATTATAAAATAGAGGTCTTCGTGGGATGTATTTTCCAAACCCACTCCCGCAAGATTTTGTCCCACTCCCACCCAGAAAAGCCTGCAATTAGAGGTCTACACAATTTTTTCAGTCCTGCTCCCCAAAGATCTGTCCCTTTCTGATACCATAGGCTATTTTGTTTACAATTCCCACCTGAAGAAAAAAATAAAGTGAGAAAAAAAACGTTTTGTTAACACTCTAACATTGCCAAGTATCTGATTGACCTTTGGTTGGTTTCAAATTAAAAGTTTTGTTTGTACCCTTCTTTAAAATGTATTTTTTTTTTAATAAAAATAAATAAAAAAATCTCCCCAATTTGGAATGCCCAGTTCCCAATGCGCTCTAAGTCCTCGTGGTGGCATAGTGACTCGCCTCAATAAGAGTGACTGAGGACGAATCTCAGTTGCCTCTGCGTCTGAGACCATCAATCCACGCATCTTATCACATGGCTAGTTGAGTGTGTTACCACAGAGGTATCACGATATTCTCCAGGGCATCCAGACACAACTCACCATGCGCCCCACTGAGAGCAAACCACATTATAGTGACCACGAGGAGGTTACCCCATGTGACTCTACCCTCCCTAGCAACTGGGCCAATTTGGTTGCTTAGGATACCTGTCTGGAGTCTGATCTTAACAATTATTCCATGTTGCACCACTTAAATACATTAAATTATTAGCCTGAGTACTCTCCCATCCTAAATGCCCACTTATGATATCCCCCATTCCACCCTAGCATAGCTGGCAGGAGCCGGGCCTGTGGGTCAAGCAAATGTTCATTCTCTTACGTTTGCATAGACACCGAAATGTACAATATTGACATATCGACAGCATCTAAACTTCATCATTTTACGTATTAACACCTATAAGAATTTACAAATATTTACGTGTACTGTTTGAATCGATTAATATTGAATACTTCATAGAATTAAGCAGTTAATTACGTTAATTTATAATCAGTGAGATTAGTTAAATGCCATCATATTTATTTAATGCAGCTGACATTATAACATGACATTTTAATGGTTTCAATAATATCTGCATGTAATATCAGAATCAGAATCAGAATCAGAATCAGCTTTATTGCCAAGTATGCTTACACATACAAGGAATTTGTCTAGGTGACAGGAGCTTCCAGTCAACAACAATACAAACAATACCAAAAAAACAGCAGCAAGGCATAGGTAATTAAAAACAAAAAGAACACAAAATAAATAATTATACATATACGTACATAAACTCACCTTCATACATACCCACATACACACACGTAGTGCAAATCTAATACAATCTGTATATAAAGAACAAAAAACAGTATATTATGTACAGAGCAATGTAAGTAATGGCAGAAGTGGATAAGTTGGATAATATAATTTAAATTAAAATTAAACTGTGTATTGCACATAATTATTGCTCAATGGGGGTAATTTAACTGTTCATTAGATGGATGGCCTGAGGGAAAAAACTGTTCCTGTGTCTGACGGTTCTGGTGCTCAGTGCTCTGAAGCCGGCCAGAAGGCAACAGTTCAAAAGGTAGTGGGCAGGGTGAGTGGGGTCCAGAGTGATTTTACCAGCCTTTTTCCTCACTCTGGAAGTGTATAGTTCTTGAAGGGAGGGCAGGGGGCAACCAATAATCCTCTCAGCAGACCGAACTGTCCTTTGTAGTCTTCTGATGTCTAATTTCGTGGCTGCACCAAACCAGACAGTTATTGAAGTGCAGAGGACAGACTCAATGACCGCTGAGTAGAACTGTTTTCAACTGTTTCATATCTGCTGCCCTATACAAAGTTTTAAAGGATTATATCACTTTAACCAAGACTAAACTTTAAAATGTTAAAGTGAATAAAAAATCTGTAATCATTTGAATAATTTATTAAGCATGCAGTTTTTATTTTTGTTTGCTATGGCACACAAAAGGAGTTTTCAGAATATGCAAAAAAAAAAACACACACAAAAACACAAAAAATCAAAACACAAAAAGCAACATAAACCAGTAATAAAATTCATCCATAAATTTGTTAGCTATAATCTAAATCTTAAGTCTGCTTTCTGTGAAGAACAGACCCAAATTCAACCCTTTTATTCAATGATCTTTGTTACATGTTTTTATATTGTTTAAATGTGGTAATATTTTATAATCGATTTGTGTATTAAAATATATATTTTTAATGGATTTAATGGATTTTTCAATATTTTAAGTTTCTAAAGCTGTAAATACGTAAAAACAAATATGTTTTAGATGCTTTCAAACATTTATATTGGTGTTTTAGTGTATATACAAATGTACAAACAGGTACATTTAAATATTACTAATATTAATGTACAAATAGCTACTTATATTAATAAGATCAGGCTGGATTTACTGCATACTGTATATGTTGCATACATGTATATTGCAAGTAATGAATTTTATTAAGAACTACCTGAATTTATACACTACATTTCTTCTAAGGTAGCATCTAGGGCTGGGCGATAAGCAAGAAATAGTATTAAGAATATATTATTTTATAAACCAAAAAATATTGCAATATCTGATTAAATCCCACTGACAAGGGTATAGATTAGGTAATAATTTTGCTTTATTCGTTTTGCTTTAAAAAAGTGATTCATTTATTGAAACACAAAAAACTGAAACTAAAGAGATTTCTAAATTCAAATAGCATTTCAAACTAAATGAAAATAAATTAAAAAAATATATATTTTTTATATATATATGACACATATTTTTCAGTATGTTCAATGTGCTCAATAATTTCAATTGTGTTCACAATGCATGTAAAAGGTACACTTAAAGTGGATTTACAGTGACATCTAGTGGTGTGGATGCAGCATCATTCAAAATCAATAGTTTCCTGTTAAAGATGCCATTGTAGAAATTCACTTTTCACAATTAGCCATGATAAATTAAATCCAATAGTGAAATTTCCAATTACAAAATACTGAGATTAAGCGAGTAGTATTCAGCCGGGTATGTGATTCTAAAATGGCAGCCCCCATGAGGGTGCCCCTGCCCCATTTAGAATAAAACAGCTTTTTTATTACGGTTACTGATATGACAACAGTCCTCATCTCATGTGAGTGGTCATGATTTTATACATATGTTGCATTTAATTTCTTTCGGAGTAAATATTTATTAATGGGGGAACCTTTAAGAGTGGAAATAAATCAAACTGGTCTGAGGTCATTTGCAGCATTCTCATAGACAACACTATCTGCTTAAAATGTTTTCAGATGACTGAAACAGAGAAGAAAGATTAAGAACTCTTCATAAGCGCATGTTCCACAAGACACCCTCGTGCTGCATGCCTCTGAACAAACAGCAAATCAGACAAGTGTCTTTCATCTGTTCTTAAAAAAAATTATAAAGTGTGCGTGTCTTTGAGTCTAACAGCATTTCTTGTCATGTGTCACTCTGAAAGGTCTTACAGGTCACCTGGCACAGTGGCAGGTATATGAGAAAACTGTCTGGAACTGGATCTGGTACTGTGCAATAAACTGCCCTGCATTTGGCTATTGGCTGGTGCTGATTTCATCCCGTGGGCTATTATTTAATATATTGGGTGACTTCCCTGCTCCATGGTTTTATAATTTCCCAATATTTTTGATCATCATCTGTCAATGAGTGCCACAATTGGCATTGGGATATTTTTCATTGATTACATCGTCCTTTCGGCCAGACATAGTAGCATCCTAATATCATGGAACCTCATAAGTAGCCAATTTGGAATATTTCCAGAAATTCTGCATGCCATACAGTACAAAAGTTAGCTTTCCATGCAGGAAACTCAACTCAATATTGATTTCAATATGCTATACTCTCAGCATAGAAATACATAGCAAACAAAATATTGTTTACGGCACTGCCTTTTAATTGAGCTAAAAAGAAGTTTCTTAGGAAGCACTATAAGTAAGTTGCCATAGGCAGTTTACTAGGTTTTGGAACAGAGCAAACATGTAATATGTGAGATTAGAAAGACTTATATTGTGTACACAATATCAAGTGACCCTTCTGTAAGGGAGGCCGAAATCAGCAGGTACTACTGAGCTGTATTAAAATATCTAACCAGCTTTTCCTTATTCTCATTGTTAGACAAGAGCAGAGAGAGTAGGAGTGAAGTGTCAACATTTCTGACCTAGATAGAGCTGAGTGGAAGCAATATGGAAGGGCTTTGATTAAAAAGGCAGCTGCAAGGCAGTGTCAAGACGGTTGAGCGGCAGTTGATGTCTATTCTGAGTCTCCCTTATTCTCGCTGTCTTTCTCCCTCTCTCTTTTTGTCTGAGACCTTTCATTCACCCCATGTGAAAACGGGATCTCATATGCTAGATTTTAAAATTTTCAGAATAAAATGTAAGTGGTGCTTGCACATGCAAAAATCACCGTCCCGATGTTAAGGTTTTGTGGGTGGTTGGCAGCATGTTTTTTGTGTGTGGTTAATACAATGTTCAAAATGTTTTTTAATGCATTGCTGTCTGGTTGCTAGGATGTTCTGGGGAGTTGCTAATGCGTTTCTAGAAGGTTGTTAGTGTGTTCTGGGTGATTGGCAGGGTGCTGGTGTGCAATTGCAGAGGTGTTCTTGGTGTTTTGTGCATTGCTATGCGGTTGCTTTAGCAAGCACCGCAAAAAAAAAATCATGCTTGTGTTATAGATATGTTTTGTCAAAGACGTTATCTGAAATGACAATTATGTTGAAGAATACTTATAAGGATAAAAAAGGATAATTTGACTAATTTTAAGGTAAGACCTAACTTTATTGCCTTGATATTTTTTGTTACAGTTATGCTTTACTTACTAAGTGCTAGGCTGTTTAAAATGATGAGAGAATTATTCAACTGCAGTGACTTTGTTTTAAAACCTGTGCGTGACAACATCATGCATATTTTAAAATGGCATGATTAAAATATTGCAACAACTTCAAAGGCAAATTGAATCAAATTTAAGATGCAACATTGGAATTTGGGCAACTGTTTGCTGTGATTCTAACAACATGTTCAGAGTCACTCAAAAGGATATATTTCATATATCAAGATTTCAGGAAATCTATCATAATTAAAGCTGTCATATCATGTGAACCAAAGACATACTATAAGCACATGCATTTGCTTAGCCACTGTGGTTAGATTTTTTATAGCCTGCATTCAAGCCTAATTCATCCTATCAGTACATTGTTTAGTTATTGTTTTGTATTGCAGAGTGATTAACCAGGTCGGTAATTTAGGTTGACACAATTCATTTCACTCAATTAGATAAGCAGCTGGTTGATTCAGGACTTTATCATTAACTATTATGGTGACCCTTGAGGTGGAATGTGGTTGCATTAGAGTGTCCAAAGAGATAGCCAAAGCATGACTAATAGCTTTGAATGGAATTTACTCTACAAACATCATGGCACCCTGTAGATAAACCCAATTAATTGGCTAACTTTTGCAAAGTTCTGCAACACCTCCTAAATTTGTTCCGAAAGGAAAACAAAACAAATGCAAGATATATTTCTTAACATACAGTATATTGAATGAAATTTTTTGGAACACACAGGGTTTTCCAGGATCTTCTTATTTCTTTATTTCTCTAGGATGTGTTCCCCAAAACCATCGTTATCAAAGTAGGTAAAAGCGATTGTTAAAAACTGAGAGCCCCTGGCCACTCATAAGTCCACTGTGTGCAACTTAATTGGACCTATTTCCTTGTTTTCACAGTTTATGAAAGCCAAAGGTACACACTTAATACATTTTATTCATGCATTTTGATAATTGAAAAGCCATGGACACTATATCTGAGAGTAAGTGTTACTCCATATACTGTAGAGTAACTACAGAGCCCCGTATAATGATCCACATCGAGTTCAGTCCGATTAAATGCATCTATCTTTCACCGCTTTCATTATTATCTATGAGGATAAGCCTCAATATTTCTTACAAAAGCCATAAAATACAAACAAACATGCTTTTCAACGTTTGACAGCATTTTCATGTTCGGGAGTTAAACTCTTGGACATACTGTATCTTAATTTCGTGAAATAAAATTTCATCCTTAGTCTTGAATTTTTGGAACTTACAGTTCTATCAGGAAGACTCGCAGACTTGAGTAAAGTTTTAGATGATATTTATTTGATGAATATGAAACAGGAATGTAATGTCTCTCTTTGGCGTAAGCCCCGTCTAGCAGTTTGAAGAAGTAGTACTCAGAACCATTAGATCCTGCCGGAGATAGGAGGCAGGGGCAAGGAGCCTAACCCCGTACAGAACTGGACTCAACTGGTGGTGGTGGGGTGGTGGAGGTTGCTGTTTTAGCACACTAAAACAGCAATGTGATAGATTGTGAGCTAACTTATTAAGCAATGGCTGACATCTGATTAGCTATGAGTTACCTAGCTAATTGTGTGATGTACAGGTGCTAGTCTTCCAGATCAAACTATGCTGCACTTATTTTTTCTTGTTTCATGTACATGTTTATGTACAGCCTTATTCCAAAATGGATTAAATTAATTGTTTTCCTCAAAATACTACAAACAATACCCCCATAATGACAGCGTGAAAGAAGTTTGTTTGAAATCTTTGCAAATTTATTAAAAATAAAAAAATAAAAATCACATGTACATAAGTATTCACAGTCAATTAAGCACCTTTGACACCAATTACAGCCTCAAGTTGTTTTGTGTATGATGCTACAAGCTTGGCACACCTATTTTTGGGCAGTTTCTCCC
The DNA here is from genome assembly GCF_025860055.1 of Xyrauchen texanus. Lineage (NCBI taxonomy): Eukaryota > Metazoa > Chordata > Actinopteri > Cypriniformes > Catostomidae > Xyrauchen > Xyrauchen texanus. Next base: position 8,785,269 of record NC_068298.1, on the reverse strand, counting down.
ATTCTTCTTTGCAGGACCTCTCAAGCTCCATCAGGTTGGATGGGGAGCGTTGGTGCACAGCCATTTTCAGATCTCACCAGAGATGTTCAATTGGGTTCAAGTCTGGGCTCTGGCTGGGGCACTCAAGGACATTCACAGAGCTGTCCTGTAGCCACTCCTTTGTTATCTTGGCTGTGTGCTTAGGGTCGTTGTCATGTTGGAAGATGGACCTTCACCCCAGTCTAAGGTCCAGAGCGCTCTGGAGCAGGTTTTCATCAAGGACGTCTCTGTACATTGCTGCATTAATCATTCCCTTGATCCTGACTAGTCTCCCAGTTCCTGCCACTGAAAAACATCCCCACAGCATGATGCTGCCACAATCATGCTTCACTGTAGGGATGTTATTGGCCAGGTGATGAGCGGTGCCTGGTTTCCTCCAGACATGACACTTGCATTCAGGCCAAAGAGTTCAATCTTTGTTTCATTAGACCAGATAATTTTGTTTCTTATGGTCTGAGAGTCCTTCAGGTGTCTTTTGGCAAACTCCATGCAGGCTGTCATGTGCCTTTTACAGAGGAGTGGCTTCCGTCTGGCCACTCTACTATACAGGCCTGATTGGTGGAGTGCTGCAGAGATGGTTGTTCTTCTGGAAGGTTCTCCTCTCTCCACAGAGAAACGCTGGAGCCCTGTCAGAGTGAACATCGGGTTCTGGATCACCTCCCTGACTAAGGCCCTTCTCCTCCGATCGCTCAATTTGGCCGGGCGGCTAGCTCTAGGAAGAGTCCTTGTGCTTCCAAACTTCTTCCATTTACAGATGATGGAGGCCACTGTGCTCATTGGGACCTTCAATGCTGCAGACATTTTTCTGTACCCTTCCACAGATCTGTGCCTCGATACAATCCTGTCTCAGAGGTCTACTGACAATTACTTGGACTTCATGGCTTGGTTTGTGCTCTGACATGCACTGTTAACTGTGGGACCTTATATAGACAGGTGTGTACCTTTTCAAATCATGTCCAATCAACTGAATTTACCACAGGTGGACTCCAATCAAGTTGAAGAAACATCTCAAGGATGATTGGTGGAAACAGGATGCACCTGAGCTCAATTTTGAGTGTCATGTCAAAGGTTGTGAATACTTATGTAAATGTGAATTTATTTTTTATACATTTGCAAAGATTTCAAACAATCTTCTTTCATGTTGTCATTATTGGCTATTGTTTGTAGAATTTTGATGAAAATAATGAATTTAATCAATTTTGGAATAAGGCTGTAACATAACAAAATGTGGAAAAAGCGAAGCGCTGTGAATACTTTCCGGATGCACTGTATGCACTCTGTGGACTTTTCACCTCAACAACACTTGCAGCTTTGGCAACTGGGGGCAGTGGTTTGAATTTCAATAAGAACAGATTCATTTCAGCAGCAGGACTTAACACTTTCTGTTGCAGAATTCACAGTGGCCTAGTTGGGAATGGCATACTGCCATACTACTCATACTGTTTCTGCCATGGACAGATGTGGCAGAAATAGTTAGATTAGTATTGGTAGTATGCTATTCTGAATTTAGCAAGTGTGATTAATCTGTCAGTTCTACTTAATAACGAGCTATCACGTACTGGTTTAGTAAACATGCATTACTCGTAATATAATGTACATTGATCTTTTGAGTGTTATTTGCAACATTAATGGGAAATCCCAGTGATATTCATTCTAATTTATTGTCAAAGTTTCAGGGTTACTCAGCCTAGCAGGAACAATATGAATCGGTGATTGATTAGCTTGATGCAAATTGTCTTATTGATCTCTGTCACATCAGAGATGATGGGCCTAGTATCCACCAACTTGTTGATAACAGTCCTTGAAGCATACCTGCTTTAAAATCATGATACATTTCAGGTACTGCTCCTTATCTACTTAGCTAACAACTGCTGTCTCCAAAGAACAGAACGTACATTTTCACAGAGTTAGTATGAAGGTCATTGTATTTGAAAAGCATATGCGTTTGAGATCAGTTCCTGGGTGATGCAACTAGATTTGATGGTGTTACACTAGCAGCACTGCATAGACATATCAGGCTCCTCTGTTGAGTTATTTATACTGTGATTTATGTGACAATGATTTATGCTGAGTTGAGACTGAGGAAGTTACTCCACCTCGAGCCTGGAAAGATCTTGTATTATCAAGACCTTCAATTAATAATTATTCGCCATGTTTGAATTCAACATGCTAGATCTCTTGTCGTACATTAGGATATGTGATTGTTTTTCAATAACGTGTGTAAGAAGAAAAGGAAATCCCTCCTACATTAATGCATATTTTACGACTTGTGAAATATAGCTGGGAAGCTGATTAAAGTTCCTTTTATCCAAAGATACAATGCAGCTGATCATACCTCCATCACACTGGAACAGCATTACTTTTTTTCAGGTCTTCAAGCAAATTAACCTTTTTCCTCTTTAATTGCATTAAGCAGTTTTAATACATTTTACAATGAACCTTGAACTGCATTCCAAAATAGTGGAATTTTAGGCAGAATTATTGAATGCATTTGGCATAGATACATTACATATATATGTCAAGTATGCCCAGGCAATATAGGTTAGATTTATTGCATTACTCTGCACAAAGCCCTTAAAATCTTCAATACTATAAAAATAAATTAATAATTAAATTAACGTCTCAAGGTTTTGATTTAGTCATAGTTGTAAAAATAGGGCAAAAACACATCATATGTTTATTTTCTGCTGAAATTATTATTATTATTTTTTCCCCAGCAACATGCCCTACTTGTTTACTATTTAGCATAACTTGCCTACTTGGCCATTTTTAGGTTAAAAGGAGTTCAACCCTGCAAGGGGCAAATCATGAGCTTTTTAGACAGTTTACAAGACAGTTACATCAGTTTATTCCCAAGGGTAATGTAATCAGTTTACTGTAAGTCACTTTGGGTAAAAGTGTCATCTAAAATTCTAATAATTACTTGCTTTATAAAGTCTCGACCTTTCCTTAAGACCTAAACTGTAATGTTTCATCTGAAGTGAGCTGAAACAAGGAGGTCTTTAATACCAGGAGAGAGCCATCTATTAGCATTTCCATTTATCTCAATGGCAGTTGCTCAGCTGGGCCAAACCAAATGACTTTTGGAAGCTTTGCCAAAAACACTGAACTCTGTGGAGTGAAGAGTCAGTTTCAGTGTTGCTGAACTTTCAATGCGTCAAGCAATGTAACCAGGAAATTTGCTTATACGCCAAGTCTTTGTAATTACATGTCTAAATTAACACCAAAGTGATTTTCACACTACTTTTTACCTCACTAATTATGTCTTTTAGAGAACAAAGCAACAAGAAATATTTAAAAACTGTCAAAATGTATGAAAATATAATGAATAGCACAATTTCATAAATATTTACCTAATTGTTTCAGATCATTCAGAGACTGCAGTTATAAGAATATTACCTAAATTCACCAGAACATCCTAAGATCTTAAAGGGACAGTTCACCCCAAAATGTAAATTCTTTCATCATTTACTCACACTCATGCCATCCCAGATGTGTAAGACTTTCTTTCTTCAGTAGAACACAAACAAAGATTTTTAGAAAATATCTCAGTTCTGTATGTCCATACAATCAGACCCAAAAATCACATATAGGAATCATAAAAGTAATTCATATGAATCTAGTGTTTAAATGCATATCTTCAGAAGCAATATAATAGATATAATAGGTGTTGTTGAGAAACAGAACAATATTGAAGTCCTTTTTACTCTAAATCTCTACTTTAACTTTCACTTTCAGATGAGAAAGTGAAACTAAACAGGCACCACATGTGACTTTCAGATGTAAAAGTGAAAATGGAGATTTAGAGTAAATAAATGACTCAAATATTTATCTGTTTCTCACCTACATCTATTATTGGGTTCTGACGATATACTTAGATTTAACCCGATGGATACATCTATATTTCCTACAAAGAGCTACAAAGGTCTGGTCACCATTCACTTGCATTGTATAGACCTACAGAGCTGAAATATTATTCTAAAAATATTTGTTTGTGTTCTGCTAAATAAAGAAAGTCATACACATCTGGGATGGCATGAGGGTGAGCTAATGATGAGAGAATTTACATTTTTGGGTGAGCTATCCCTTTAACGTAAACAATTCCTCTTAATACTTTCCGCAGTTAATGTATGAAAACATTTGCCAATACTTTTTTCTCTCTTCTCCAAATACATTCTCTGTTTACCATACACACCTCTTGCTTTCTTGCCTGGCAAATTCACAAAATCACCTTTCTATGAAGCTTTAGGCAATGCTTATCACGTGAAGCTTAAAGCAGCGTTTGATGCTGGCGTTGAGCGGTGTGTTGACTCCCTGATGCGAGTCATGTGCAAGCTCCTTGACATGCTGTTTGGCTGATGGCACCACAAGAATGTGCACAGCTACTAGCCATTCACTGATGACTATCCTATCACGATGTGATTTACCCGAGTAGAACGTGTTCCTATTAATATCCTTTGCTGGTCCTGGAACAACATTCATATGAAAAAAAAAAACTATGAACCCTTTAAATGTAACAAAAACCCTAACATACCCCTAAAACCACAGAGATACAATTGGCTGATGAATGTTGTTGAACCCCAAACCCTATCCCTTAGCCTAAACCTAATGCTAACACAAACCCTAAAATCTGATTGTAAAGGAATGTTTTTCAAGGTCCAACAAGGACTTTGATCCAGGAACAGGTCCTATTTCAGTAAATCACATTAAGCGAGATGCAATGTGGTTTAATTTCAGCACAGCAGGATGGTAGTTTAAGATGTGATACAAATCAACTGAAGAATCACCACTGGATGTGAGAAGGGAAAAGACAATTTTGTGCCAATTTACAGCTAAATAAGCACACATGGGATATGCAAGGTCAAAAAGCGGTGCCTCAACCTAATAAGGTACAGCAGAGAGGACACCTAACACAAACACATGCCTTTGGTTTTAATAGAAAGTGCTACATCACTGTGAGGCCAGTGCTATTTTGAAAGTTGCATACTACAAGGGCTGCTAATTATGATGATTAATTCACGCAAAGCATGAGTAACGTCCTAGAGAGAGGGTGTTGGTGTGGGTGAGCATGTACGTTAGGCTCTGCAGTGTGTGTGCATCACAGTGGCCTGCTTTCTCAACACCTGAGAGTAGTTACGACTCAAATTTCCCTGATCTCAGCTGTTCAAATTTCCTGTGCTCTCCGCTGTTGTCATGACACAGCTTTAATCTCCTAGACAATTCACAAAAAGAAACTTCAATACTCTTGGGTTGTTTGAACACTTCTGCAAGTAAGCAACTGCAGATCATTTGCAGGAGAAACAGGCAACTACTCGACTGAATATCTGACTAAATAGAGAATTGATCCCCGTGCTAAGATTTTTGACGTATAACAGTCGATTCCACTTGAAAATCGATCAAACTCTTCAAACTTAACTCTTGAATGAAGAGCTTAAGGCTGAGAGAATTACCTTTGTGAAATGTACGCACTCTGCCGTGGCGTAAAATCGTGTAGGCCTCATTAAATGAACCTGTCACAAGTTATTGCAGTCACAATAACGGTTCTGACCACAGGGCCTTTTCACTGTTTGTTTTAATTACCTCCTCCATATGACATGGGAAGCTGTCGGAATGCTGGCAGTGGGCAGATCATTAGTAACAGCTCTATCCCTGGTTTTGCAGTTGCAATTTGCTGCAGAACTCAAAAACAATACTTTTTCAGTGGATTCAATGTGCCTTTAATTACCTTTGCATATTATTAATCAGAATGGCCTGAAAAACAGCAAAGAAAAGCCATTGGTTCACGAGAAGAGGATAAAGGGGCTTAGATAATTGAGTTATCATCTTAAACTAACCTTTATTGTGTCCTTTAATTACCTGAGGAAAAATTGAATGTGACTTCTCTGAGGTTCACAATAGCAGACTTGAGTGCTGATAGCTTTCCTACTTTCTCGGGAATTCCTGTAAGATCATTATCTGCTGACACTGTCCTCTTGCCAAAGGCAGAAACATGTCCCATGTTTTTATATGGAGGTGCATTTGGAACTTTCTCCCGTATTGCAAATGAGATAAGCATTTTCGAGACTAATAGTCACCATCACGACACTCACATTGTTTCTGCAAAGTTTGTGGGAACTATTGGATTCCGAGAACAACACTCATTAGGCACCACTTGCTTCAAACTGATGAGATTAGTGTCTTTTAAAATACGTATAATGATGGATTTAAATGCTAAGGTGTGTTAGCACACTTAACCATTTTTCATATCTTGCAAACTACAAAATATGGTTGGGGAATTCACAACACATCTACATTTATTATAAAATATACACTCCACACTAAATTATCAACTGAGTCATAATAATCACAGACATTCTTGTGAACTTAGGAATTACAGCTCTATGGTGTGTCATTCAATCAATAATTTTTTTTAAACATTAATAATAAATTGACTGCCATTTGTGGGACTTTTGTCACTTTATTAGATAGCTACCATAAAGAGACAACATAATTATCAAGAGAGAAAGGGGGAATGAGATTTGGACAAGTCAAATCTGCATTACCCATTTAATGAATTACCCACCAAGGCTTAATATAGTTAGAATTGGGACACTAACTGTTGCACCACAGCCCCAATGTTATCATGGCTTTTTTGTAAGTTGCATCAGTAAAAAAATGCATATTGTTAAAAAAATATATATATAATATATATATATATATATAATATATTAAAATTGAAAAAAAAATATATATATATATATATATATATATATATATATATATATATATATATATATATATATTTTTTTTTTTTTTTAATTTGTTTTACTTGATCTAAATTGTGTACGATATTGATTTGCTTTCATAGAATAAATATATCTTTATTTCAGCTGATGTTTCCTAACCCATTGGCATTTATTTATTAATTCGTTTTTTTTTATTTATTCATTTCTTTATGAATTTTTTTGTTTAAACATAATTCTAACAAAAACTGCGAGAGTTAGGCTTAAAACAAGACAAAAAAATAACAACAGTCTAAGAAATATAAACCTAATTTAAGATATTTTCTCTAAAATAACCTTATTAGCTTACACTTTCTTCTTAGGTAAAATTATCTTGCTTCTAAGGATGTTATTCTTTTTTTTGCAGTGTTGTCAAGAACTGCAAGTTACTTATGGAGGAACATTGTTTTGGTTATTACGCGAGCTGGGCTTTGGCTCTGCTTTTCTGCATGGATGAATCTGATGATTTGGGGAGTACCATGGTTACAGGTGATCAAGTTAACAGAGCAAATGTCACTAACGATAACAAAACTCGACCTCTCCCCTAAAATAAATAAATAAATAATGAAAGGAAGAAAAAGACGGATATCCGAAAACATGTCTTATTAGCAGGTAAGTAGCATATCTTCCTCTGTTATTTTGACTCATTGAAACAACTGTTTCAAAATAAATAACATTCAAAAGTTAGGCAATGCCAACATTAGACAACAATTGCTAGTCATATCAGATAAAGTCAAACGGTGGAAACTATTATAACTTAGACTCAGCCAAATAGACTAAGGTGGTAACCGGCTTATAGACTGGCACTGTTACCAGCATAAAGATTTTTTTTCATTGTCCTTCCTCAAAAATGAAATCAAGCAATGCAGTAACACAATCCATAACAATTAGAGTGGCTAACGCCATTTAACGAACTACTGCGCCAAGAGAGCTACCTGGCTAACTATCAGCGAATAAAATATCTTACCTATTACGAGAAAAACTCTATCTCTGGGTCGGTTTTTAATCCTTTTAGATTTCTGAGTTGTCACCACCTCTGAAAAATCCAAGCCGATGTTGTTTAGTGATTTATTATAACGGGCTCTGTCGGGCTTAAGTGATACACGGTAAACTTCACTCATTTGTTGTGGATAAAAGCTTTCAGATTCAAAATACTACCACAAATATCTCCTCACAAACACATGCACTGTAGCAGCTGGACCTAGTATTCTTTATTTACAGACATGGTGTAAACATGCACGATGACTGATGGAATAATGCGATTAATCATTTCCCACAAAATCCATCACGACATATTAATCATTATTATAGGCTTACCGTATTGAATCGGATTAAGGCAAAAACATGGTTTGGAAGACAGATTGTTTGTGTACTTGCTCATTAATGAAATTTTGTTAATTTCTTACAAAATAATTGCTATTAATAAAATAGCTAGAGTAGCTTTAAAAGAAAGTAAATTACAAGAAATGTAGACTCCCACATTTCACATGATTTTGTCTTGACAACGCAATATTGTTTGCTATGCTAGGTTCGTTTCAGTAGGGCAGCTGGCTGATTTGTTTTGAAAGAGGAATATTGAGTTAGGTCATACTACACGGCCGGAGACCCTCTGGATACGTTCCATCTTCTCATCAGCTCTGTCTGGGTCACTGTGGATAATGTCACTTCTAATTTGGATGACTGGATAGTTCAATGGGACCATTGTCCTGGCAAGTATGGTCTCTTGGTCTGACGTTTTCCACAGTGGTTTTGCTCTCCGGGCCTAGTTATTTGCAAGCTATGGCCTAGACAAAAGGAGTTCTTATGAAAAGGTGACTGATTTATAGATGCTATATTTGCATGATTGAGTGGGTGAAAATGTCATCTATAGGGCTAGTTTGACCTTTTCCATTAGGCTGTGTATGAGAGCATGCACCACAGAACATGAGACAGACATAGAAGTAACATTCTCTACACTGTATTCATTTCTGTACATGAAATGACAACAGTGATGTAATTTTGTTATTAAATTAAAATGCATTAATCTTAATGTACACTAATATTAATATACAGTATGTATATATCATTGCTTTTCTGTCTCAGTAAATCTCAGTAAAGAACAACAGTATTGTTTTCAGAAATAGGAATGCTATTCAAAAGACAAAATTTATTTTCAGTGGTAAAATTTAAAATACTGTATAAGATCATGTGCTCCGAGGCTTTTAAAGACCCACAAAGTAAAAATGGGAGTTTTGAGGCTTGTAGTCCATGTCTGTCTATCTATGTATATGCTACTCCTAAAAGCAGACAAAATGAACTTTTAGCAGACAAGGGCATTCATTTAGTCATTATGGTATGTTGTAGTGTTAGATGTGGGATTTTGTAGTGACAGTACGAGTAGTACTGAATATCATAAAAGACTTGAAGACCTACAGCCTTATACAACTGTCATTGTTTATATTAATACTTCTTTTTGAATGTGTTAAGCTGGTTTGTTTGGCTCCAGGCTTAAACCATTTAAAATAATTTTCTCAAATATATAAGAAGAAACTAAATGAGGAAAATACTTTCAGAACCCAAGCCACTTAAAACATGGACAGTAAATATTGAGCTCTATATCCTGCCTAGTCCAAAGTTCTGTTGTCCCTTGCAAGTGTTTGTCTGTTGCTGTTTGATTGTTATCAGAGGTGGAACACTCCAGTCCACTGAATATATATCAACACTGGTCCACACTGAGCTCACACTGAGTATGTTGTCTTCTGCTGTCTTACCTCATTCTCTCCAACTCCCGTCCCCAGCTAAGGGTCTTGAAAACAAAAGAGTTTTCCTTCTTACAGATGGAATCTACTTAAATGGAGTAGCCTGCAGGAAAGGAACATAGCTATAGCTTAGCAGGGTGTTTTCTCACCGAAAGAACTGACTGAATGTCATGATGAAACTGAAAAGACAGCGATTCCCAACAGTAATTGTTATAATCTCTCTCTCTCTTTACAGTATATTCCCCCAGACTAGATTCTCCAAACAAATGCAGCAGAACTAACTGACAATAGTATGGTATTGATGGATTTGCAGTTCTCAGATGAGTTGCACTGGTATATTGACTTTATATCCATGGATTCCTCTTCAAAATTCCTAAAGCTCACAGGTGACACAACTCTGATTAGCCCCATTATGAAGAGCAGTGAATGTGCATACATAGGTTTAATGGCTGGTGTTATTTTGAAGCCACAACAACCTATTTGCTGAATGCTTGAAAGACAACAGAGGTGATTGTGGACCTCTGGAACAGCCACAAATATCTGCTTTACTTTCATCAGTATCCCCAATGTGATCATACTAATACTGTATTATATACACATAAATACATGCATAAAGTATGGTTTTAGCATATATATATATATATATATATATATATATATATATATATATGGTAAAATTATATAAATATGCTATATTATAATTTTAATCAGCTATGAATGAACAATTTTAGAACATACCAATAAATACAAATCCTTTAAAGGGATAGGTCAAACAAAAATACAAATTATATAATCATTTAATAACCCTCATGCCATCCCAGATGTGTATGACTTTCTTTAATTTGCTGAACACAAACAAAGGTTTTTAGAAGAATATCTCAGCTCTGTTGGTCCATTCAATGCAAGTGAATGATGACCAGAACTTTGAAGGTCCAATAAAGCACATAAAGCCAGCGTAAAGTTAATCCAGTGGTTAAATCTATGTCTTCAGAATTGATGTGATAGATGTGGGTGAGTAGCAGGTCAATAGTTAAGTCCCTTGCACTATAACTCTCCAATGTCACTTTTAGGGATTTGCATTCTTTTTGCATATTACCATCTACTGGGTAGGAAAGAGAAATTATAGGAAAAAGGAAATCGTAAATGCATTCATAATTTCACATTTTGATGGTTACATGCTGAGCTTTGGTAATAATTCAAATCAGCCATTCAAATAGTGCAAATTACTTTTAGCAGTTCCATCTGGATCTCATTTATAAATCAAGTTTATAATTTATTTTTTTATATATAAAGAAATCTCTATTACACTTTTTCAACAAAAACCTAAAAAAAAATTAATGCACAATGAAAAAAATGTCTTTCTGCAACAGCTCAAGAAGTTCTTCATCCTTTACCAAGCTGTCTTGATAATTTTCAAGACATCTCCAGCTTCACCATAATAGGTCAGTTAACACACAAGAAAATGCTAGACTTTAATACATCATCCGTACTGCAAAGAAAGTTATTAGATGTATCTTGCCCTCTCTTTATAGCCTCTACAAGTCAAGGTTCAATATGTGGTCAGGCACAATCATGGTATATCCCTCAAACATTCACCTCAAACAACGTTCATAGACTTGATAGAACCATCAAAGTATAAACAAAAAGGCACCGCAGCATTTATTTTTCCTTGAGCACAACTGAGCAACAGCCCTGCCAAATTGTCACTATATCACTTTAAACACATTCCTTGTAAATACAAATTTGGCAAACAAACTACTATCTGATATCTGTGTTGAATTCACAGGGCATTTATTCAAGCAAACATTGAGACACATACACACATTCACACATTTTCAAACTGTCATTCCCTAAGTATGGTTTTGGACTTTTCACCATGAGGGTTTAGAGTAGCTTTTGGCAATCTTCTTGATTATGCATGAATATAGCTGGGGCTTTTGGCAAAGCCCTTGATTATACATGAATAAAATAGACAATGATAGACTTAACTATAGTTTGGGGTATTATAACACCAATCATGAACCTTCTGACACTTCATGGTTTGATCCAACATGTGCACTACATTGGATGAAAACGTCTAGGTTACGGACGTAACCTCCGTTCCCTGATGGAGGGAACGAGACATTGTGTCGAAGAAGCGACACTAGGGGTCTCTCTTGAGCACCAAATATGCCTCTAATCTATGAAAAAAGGCCAATGGGAATTAGGCAGACATTATTTGTATACCCCGCCCCAAACAGAGAAATACGTCGAGTTCAATCAGGAGTGTTCTGAGGAGCCGGAAATAGTCCGGCCAATACAGTGGCTTGGCTCAGCGACGTGGCCGGGAGGACACAATGTCTCGTTCCCTCCATCAGAGAATGGAGGTTACATCCGTAACCTAGATGTTCCCCATCTGTCGCTCATTTCGACGTTAGAGCCAAACGGCTGGGGCCCTTACATGTATTGTGGAAAGGGGGTCTTACCCAGTTTCCTATTCTTTCAGGGGGAAAAGACCTTGTGGAGACCACACCTGCCCAGGGACGGGGAGGTAAAAGTGGCGAATACATCACATGGGCCATTCAGGTCACATGTAGAAAAATGCCGCAGTGGTAGATCCAGCCTCAAGGAGGGGGAGTTGCTACAGCAAGGCGACTCTCTGCGTGCAGTCCAAGTAGATACTCAAAGCATGTACCGGACACAGCAACGAAGGGGCTGGGTCTGCCTCCTCCCGGGGCAGCGCTTGTAGGTTCACTACCTGGCCTCTGAATGGCATGGTAGGAACCCTGGGCACGTAGCCTGGTTGCGGTCTTAGGATCACATGTGTGTCTGCCAGACCGAACTTCAGGCAAGTGTTGCTAACAGAGAACACTTGCAGGTCCCCGACCCTCTTGATTGAGGCAAGCGCGATCAACAGGGCAGTCGTTAGAGAGAGGGCCCTGAGTCCAACTGACTCTAGCGGCTCGAAGGGGGGGGGGGTCTCTGAAGGTCCGCGAGGACCACTGAGAGATCCCAGGAGGGGAACAGGCTTGGCCGGGAAGGATTTATCATCCTGGCGCCTCTTAGGAACCTGATGAATATGTCGTGCTTACCCAAAGACTTGCCGTCTACTGTGTCATGGTGGGCCGCAATAGCAGCAACATACACCTTCAAGGTGGAAGGGGACAGTCTCCCCTCCAACCTCTCCTGTAGGAATAAGAGCACTGACCTAACTGCGCACCTCTGTGGGTCTTCAGCCCAGGAAGAACACCAATTCATGAACAAGCGCCACTTCAGGGCATAAAGTTGCCTGGTAGAGGGGGGCTCTGGCTTGGCTGATCATGTCTACGACGGCAGGTGGTAGACCAGCTAGATCTTCTGTATCCCGTCCAGGGGCCAGACGTGAAGGTCTTTCCTCAGGGGAATTCGCCAGGGAGGGGCTGTCGCGAGGAGTACAAGGTCTGAGAACCAGGCCCGGGTGGGCCAGTAGGGAGCCACTAGGGTGAGTTGTTCCTCGTCCTCCCTGACCTTGCACAGCACCTGTGCAAGAAGGTTCACTGGGGGAAATGCATACTTAAGCAGCCCCGAGGGCCAGCTGTGTGCCAGCACGTTTGCCCCGAGGGGAGTCTCTGTTCGGGCATACCAGAGTGGGCAGTGGGAGGTCTCTCGGGAGGCAAACAGGTCTACTTGGACCTTGCCGAATCGTTCCCAAATCAGCTGAACTGACTGGGGTGAAGCCTCCACTCTCCACCGGGCCAGCGTTGTCGTGACAGCGCATCCGCTACCACATTGAGGTCACCGGGGAAGCCCCAGGAGCCTCTGGAAAAGTTTTAAAGGGACCGCTGTGCCCGGCCTGAAGGCAGCGAGGCATTCCAGCACTGACTGCATGCGCTCGTTGGTGAGGCATGCTGACATTGAGACTGAGTCTAACTCCATGCCGGGAAAAGCTTGCTCTTTTCCCAGTTGACGCACTGAACCACAAGTGTGGCAATTGCCTGCCCGAGTGACTGCGCTGTGGCCTTCGTGGTCCTGAGTGTGCGGTCGGCCGCATCAGGACTCAGGACTACCCACATGCAGCTCTTTAAATGCCTTGGCCTGGTGGACTTGCAGGAGGGCCATGGCATGCAGGGCGGAAGCAGCCTGTCCGGTGGCCTTGGAGGGGAGAACAGGGCGACCCCGCCAGGTGGCGGCGTTCTCGTGTTCTCGCAGTGAGAACATGAACCATCCACAAACGCTGCCTCGGTGTGATTGCAGCCCAGACACACCTGTGGCCGTCTGAAGCAGAGAGCACTCTACCGCGGAAGGGCATCTTTATAAAGACGCGTCCTGAAAAGGACGTTCAACGCCACTATGTATTGCTCTTTTAGAGGAAAATTCTCTTTTACTGAGAAAATGACTCTTTTGCGCTGTTGAAGCACCCAGGGGCAAACTGCACTGCTGTGCAGAGAAGGAGAAAGCCACTGAAGTGCGCAGCTCACTGCATACACGACTATCCATCGGCTCCGAATAAATTTCTGAATGTACTAGATGTATTTCCCCGCCTTTATATCTGTATTTCTGGGCCGGGGTATGCAAATGCTGTCTGCCAACTTCTCATTGGCCTTTTTTCATAGATCAGGGGCATATTTGGTGCTCAAGAGAGACCCCTAGTGTTGCTTTTTCGACACAACGTCGAAGTGAGCGACAGACAGGGAACAATCATTAATGTCATGCTGTTAGATCGCTAGATGATGTAAGTTCTAAATTCTCTCCTATTATAGTGAATGAAGCTGCACAAGTTACTATTACATTTATTCATTTAGCAGGCACTTTTATCTGAAACATCTTACAATTTAGGAACACAAAAATCCATACCTTGTCTGCAAGATACACAGACAGCTTTATTGAACGGCTTCATTGATTTTAATGCGCTTTGCATTTTGTTATGACGTAAGTACCTCAAGGCTTGCTGTGATGTGCGTGTGGAGGTTCGTGCCTAACTCCAGCGAAAATACAAGCAAGGATTTTGGTTGTGAATGCAAAGCACTCCGTTTCACTTTAATTTAACAACCCCGTAATGGTAAATGTTTTGCATTTATTCATACAGTACATGAAGTGTTAATGGCATCAGGGCCGTAACAACAATATATTTTTAGATGGACAAGTCCCCCCCAATAATCAGATATGGCCAGATTTAAGGGAGGGATCCAATGTTCCTGAACTATGATGCAATTTCATCGTTTCCCTCGAATAGATGCACAGATCAACGACACATCTGAATAAGTCACTTCAGTTAAATGTTTAATGTTATTTGAGGAAAATATGTTAACTCAGAGCCTTATTTAAAGGATCCGGTAATGATACCGGAAGTGCTTCAGGAATGGTTATGAGGAGGTTACCCCAAGTGACTCTACCCACCCTAGCAACCGGGACAATTTGAATGCTTAGGAGACCTGGCTGAAGTCACTCAGCATGCCCTGGATTCAACTTGACTCCAGGTGTGATAGTCAGCATCTTTACTCGCTGAGCTACCCAGGCCCCCCAATGTGAATTTTTTTGATTAAAATATATGATCGTGTCGGGTAACGTGCATGTATAATGGCTAGAAATAGCATTTTAGCTTAGCGTAAAGCTGACAATTTACACAAGGTTTATTTCTATTTCTATTTCTTCTGCTTCAAACTTTAAACTTTCTTTTCTGTCTGCTCATATGAATGTAACACATCATAAGAAAGTGTTCAAATGCACTTTAGATCACATCATGTATATGTTTAAATGTTTTCCATCTGAAAGGACTAAATATTAAATGAAACAAATGACAATAAATTGCAAAGTAATCTCTTCAGTTCTCAAAATACTTTTTGAATGTAACTGTATTCCAATTACCAATTATTTAAATTGTAGCTGTAGTGGAATACAGATACTTATATTTTGTAATTTAAATTCTAAATCCCATTACATGTATTCTGTTACTCCCAAACCCTGCCTGTATCATGGTCTTTAACTTTACACTAAGTTAAGAATAGATACTCTCATTCCCACTGAGCCATTTGTCAAATAGCCACAAAAATCATGCTGATCTTCTGTAACTGTACAGCAAACCCAAGGAAGGTGTTGATTCAAAACAATGCAGTTCTTTAGTTTAGAGCAGAATGAACTCATTCATTCCGTTTTGTCATACTGCGTGAGAATGGAAAGACATTAGAAGAAAAATGGCAGTTGCTAAGTAACCATTTTACCGGGTAGAACGGCAGATGGTGGTGGCGTGTTCATGAGTGATTTTGCACGTGTGTGTGTTTGCATGAGAGAGAGAGTGAAACTAGAGCAAAGTCACTGATGAGAGGACCAAGAGATCATCTATGTATGGAGAAAATTACTCTCGCCAACATGAATGTTCAAAACATCAGACAACTTCATCTATTTGAAGTTCAGCGTTGTCTTAGATCAAGCCATATAGCTTTTGATTGCAGTGCAGATATCATGCCTTACTGCCAATACTTAGGGACCTTGTTAAGTTGTTCAATTGATTTAATAACTGTATACCAACATGCATAACTGACAAACAAACAGTTTTAAATTAATTGTGAAGGTAAACTTAAACAACATATGTGATTTTTGGATCCATTGAACAAGCATATCCACATTGAAAAGTTTTAGTCTATTGCTACTACGCACATTTGTTTATTTATTTTACAACCATTTCATTTGCATCTGAGCTCTGGATGGTTGGTTATATTGATAATAGAGAATCCATATTTTTTTCTAAGAACTGTTTTCCAAAGATAGTGGTTAGATCAGACTCATTTGACATAAACACCTCTCTGTATATAGCCTGATATAAAAAAAGAAACATTTTCAAGTCATAATCAGTCGAAGTATTAGTCATTAGTATTTGTAAGTCTTTGTCATTAATAGAGAACCCATATTATTTCTTTGTCTTCTTACCATTGATGTGGTCTCACACCACAACTAAAGAATTCAAACCCCATGACAGTCACAATTATGAAATTTGGCAAACAATACATTTTCATACATATAATTGTGATTATGATGATACATTGCCATACTTCTTAAAGTGTTTGTTTACTTAATACACATAATATAATAATATAGGCCTATATGATTTCCCTGCAATTTTGCATAAGGATACAATGACATGAAAAATTATATTTTTAAATGTTAAAATATTTCCAAATACTTAAAATATGTTTTGGTCAACTTTACATATAAACCATTTTTAATATAACCCACACACCCCTATTCTATGTAGGAACTTAGGTTGTATAAATGTACACGGTATGGATTAAAGTGCCACAATTCTCCCACCATTATATTATATGGAAAGAAGTATGTGTGCTAGTAATTAATTTACACATTATTGTCCTTATTCTACATTATTACGTAAGGAAATTTATAATGGAATTAATCACGTTCGACAACCATTATAAGAAGATAAATGACAAATAACTAGATTTTTAGTCTGAATAAAATTCTCCACCATTAAAATTGTAATTCAACGTCTCTTTGTATCCATTCACAATTTCCATTGTAAGGAATTAGCTTTAATAAGGGAATTATGATTAATTCACTAATTGGAGTAATATTATTCTCATGGCTTATTGAAAATAATATCACACAAATTTAGGTACAGCTTTGAAGCAAAATCTTTTAAACACAGGGATGAGATTATTTATCAAAATATACCAGTCAAATCTTTGGATACAGACAAACTTTATTGCTATTCTAAACATAAAACTAATCTAACACATACAACATGGATCAGGTTGGTGAGTAGTGACAGAATGTGAAGTAAATGATCAATACTGAGAATGAATGAACTTTATGGAGTCTGTTGGAAATAAATTAAGAACCATTTATCCTTATTTGAGTCTAAATCGATTTGCAATCGGCCTACCCAAAGTATTTAACTAATACACCAGCACTTTGAGCAAAGGTCTGGAGATGTAGTTGCATGTTGTTGCGTTTTCTTGTGTTTCTTGTGTTGCTTGGTTCTTTGGCTCTTTGTCGAAAGTCCATTCCATCGATGTTTGAACTCTGTTATGATCGCTGATAGTTATTGTCTGGATGATGCAAGGCCTTCTGTAAGGAGAACTCGTGACTCTGTAGAGCAAAAGAGTGAGCGCTTCCTGTAAGATAGCCAAAGAGATAGCCGAAGAGGAGAGAGACCAAGTGATGGTTCAAAAGAGTGTGATATGAGCACAAAGCGATCATCTGTGTTCCGTAACTGCTTTCGGGTCCTTAAATAATGTATAACGTGTGAGTTAGTGCAGCTGTTGGACTTTCTGGTGCCCTCCTAGGGTAAGATAGTGCCCCCCTAGTGAGCTGCTACACATATTTTAAAAGGTACATTCATTAATTTGACAGTTATACAAATGATCACAGAGTCATTTTCATAATTATCTAGCAAAGCTAGGTATGGTGTATATTTTATAGGGTTAAATCACAATTACTGGGACTGGGATGAGGATCTCACAAAGAAACCTTTCAAAGAAAACCTGCTTTAGCTCTGTGTGGAAGTTCAGAAGGTCATACTGAGGGTTTAAGTTTGTGGAACAAAGAAGGATCTTCTTTATTGGTCATTGTGGCAGGGCGGAGGGCGGGGCCGGGTCGTGATCATACACACCCGGTCCCGTATTAGGCTAATCAAGCCTCTGAGGTATAAAGGTTGACTGCAGGGTGTCATGCGGGAGAGAGAGAGAGATTGTTTAAGGACATGTCTGTCATGTGTGTGTTTGTGTCTTCTTTTAAGTTTATCATTAAACTATTATTTATATTGAAAAACCAGTTCTCGCCTCCTCCTTTCCATTGATCCCGTTACACTGGTGCCGAAACCCGGGAAGGAGGAGGGATACGCCGTAGTAGAGTTCTCGCCACTACCGTCCACCCCAACGGAGAATCATCTGCAGAGCCATCTGCAGGGGGACGAGGAGCCCAGCCGCCTGAAGAGGACGATGGCCACCGACTGCGAGGGGAGAAGGGGCTCCTATCCGACTGCCTGGAGCGGTCAGGGCCGCTGCCAGGGGTGGAGGAGTTCCCTACCAGCCGCTGAAAGGCGGCGGGGTTTAAAACCGCCGACCGCGAGCAGGGAGGGGCTCACTGCCGACCGCCTGGAGCGAGAGAACCGCTGCCAGGGGCGGGGGGAGACCCCTTCTGTTCCCCGAGAACGCGGCGGGGCGTTCCTTCCGCCAGGGGCTGGAGGACTGCCTCTGATCCACCCGGAAAGGCGCGGCTGTCGTCCGATAGAGGGTGGAGGAGTGGCCGAGGAACAAGCTGCAGCGTATCGGATAACTGGCGAGGTTTTTTTTTTCATCTCTCTCTGTCCTCTCTCTCTCTCTCTCTCTCTCACTGTCGCTCTGCATTGGCCTTTACCCTCTTTTAAATTTTACAGTGTTTTGGGGGGGTACTACACTGTTACAGGAAGTACCCCCCATTTTAATTATTTCTGTTTCCCTCCCCTTGTCCCCTCCCTCGTCCAGGTATATGGGGATGACCTGCCGGCAGACAGCGTAGAAGGTGCGCCCTCCCCCAGGGAAAGGGGGGTGTACGTCAGGCCGGGGGCTCCCCAGCCTGAGAGAACGAGGGAGGAATGTGGCAGGGCGGAGGGCGGGGCGGGTCGTGATCATACACACCGGTCCCGTATTAGGCTAATCAAGTCTCCGAGGTATAAAAGTCGACTGCAGGGTGTCGTGCGGGAGAGAGAGAGAGATCGTTTACGGACATGTCCGTCATGTGTGTGTTTGTGTCTTCTTTTAAGTTTATCATTAAACTATTATTTATATTGAAAAGCCGGTCCTCGCCTCCTCCTTTCCATTGATCCCGTTACAGTCATCTTTGTAATTATTAAGCAGTCATTGGAGCAGGGGTGGAAAGAGTCCTGAATAATCCCTAATACTCAAGTTAAAGTACTGTTACTTCTTAAAAAAAATATTTTGAGTAAAGTAAAAGTACCTGTCCTAAAAATTACTCAAGAAATAGTAAAAGAGTAGCTCATTTAAAAGTACTCATGAGTATTGAATACTTCAATTGAGAAAGCTATGCCCTTTTATAAGAAGAAAATCTGTGCTGCAATTTAAATACGTCACATTCATACCCTAATTTACATTCCCTTTCATGGCTGTTTGCCAGAATGAATACAAAATATAGGTATTTTATAGGTGTTTGTGACTGACAGATTTTAAAATGCATCTCTTATCTATGATAGTGTAAACACTACAATAATCTGATAAAAAAAGAAATGGACAACATGATTACAGAAATGAAAAGATAAAGTTTTTTCAATATCATAATGTATAAAACAATTACATTAAAATCAGTTTATGTGCAGGGTCTACATTTCCCTTAATGCCGACTGAGAGTTATTGTTGTGCATAAAACATGTTCAAAATAATGCAAGGAAACCAAAAAAAAAAAAAAGAAAAACTAAAAAAGTAGGGTCACTTGGCACAATAAAAGCGGTAAAACCAGTTGTTTGGTACAGGGGACACATCGGGCTTTAAAGGAATAATTCCCACATACATTTAAAATCTCTCATTATTTAGTCACCCTTATGCCACCCCGGATGTGTATGACTTTCTTTTATCAGCAGAACAAAAATAATGATTTTTAGAAGAATATCTCTTAGCTCTTTTTGTTCATACAATAGAAGTGAATGGGTGCCAACATTTTGAAGCTCCAAAAATCACATTAGTTAGCATAAAAGTAGCCTAATCCATCTCACTCCAGTGGTTAAATCCATGTCTTCTGAAGTGATATGATAAGTTAGGTGAGAAACAGATAAATATACAATATAATATATTTGCTAGAAATTCTCCTCCCTGCTCAGACAATCTCCACTTTAACTTTCACTTTCTTCTTCTTTTGTTTTTGGTAATTAACATTCTTCATGCATATGAAGAGAAGAAGAAGAGAGACGGTCTCCTTCAGCAATTTGGGCCCCATGGATTCGTTTTTATGACTCTCTAATGGCTCAGTGGGGATCTCTATGATCTGTGGAATGTGATGTTGTGTTCATTTGATTGCTTTGTTCATGGATAATCCTGCATCTATTAAATTATATTACATTATGCATTAGTAATATATTTCTGTTCTAAATTCTTTACTTTCACACAATCTGTTAATGCTCTCTGATTAAACCACAGACCCTTATTTCGCACGAAGGAAAACGTTTTAGATTCTGTGTATTTGAAAATGTTTTTTAATTTTTACCTCTCCACAGGAATAAAGTAAGTGGGCATCTACTCCTGTATGCCATTCAAGGCCGTAACCATGTCTTGAATATTAGGGGAGACAAAACCATTTTGGGGGTGTGGGTTCACAGGTGTTGAGGAATGATTTTTATTTTTAGGTGAACTTATTTAACTGGTGGCTAATTAGGAGATACTGTACAAAATTCAGAATTAAAGACATCAATTATTTAGAAAATCTTAAAATGGATTTTAAATTATTTCTTAATAATATTTGCATTAATATTTGACACTCTCCTTGCCAAAACCTAAAAGCAAAATAGAAGTCACAAGTCTTACCATGTTCCAGTTCTAATCTGGGTGATACTTTGAATTTCGCCAAATGGTGAACACTTTGTACTCTTGGAAATTAATGTCGGTTGGTACAACATTTCAATCATAAAACAGTGGTCAAATAACGCACGTTTGTTTAGTTAGATACATACATCTCACATGACACAAAAACTCTTTACCTGAACTGCCCGCTGATGCACGGCACTGGAATAATTCACAAGGCTCCTGCTTAGCTTCTTAAACTTGAGTCAGGCCTTCATCGATTTGGTTGGCATTGACGAACGGTTTTAGACTAATAAGCATGCTAAAATGTCACTTTTTTGAAACCTTTGTTATTCCTGCAACAACTTAATGACATTTAGACAGTGGTGCATATTGCACTGAAAAGAAACAAGGATACCAATTTTTGGGGGGACAGTCTGGCCTTATCTGATTATTGGGAGGGTACTTGTCCCCCTAAAAATATATTGTCGTTATGACCCTGATGCCATTAACACTTCACGTACAGTATGAATGAATGCAAATCATTTGCCATTATGCGGTTGTGTTAAACGGAGCACTTTGCACTCACTACCAAAATCCTTGCATGTATTTTCGACATGCAAAGCGCAACTCATGAGGTGGTCTGAGTAAGTTTTTTTTGTGGGATATTTTAGGGGGGTCTAAGATAATTTGGGTTGATCACATATACACGTTATATCAGCGTTGAGACCATTTGGAGTGCTCAAACAAACTAGGTGTGAAATAGTTAACGTAACATTTTTTTTTTTAAAACATTTAGATAGACACTGAAATGTACAATATCAATATAATGACCTTTTACAAAATAATAATAAAAAAACTAAACATTAAAAATGTGTTAATGTAACTTTGTTCAAAATTACACAATTCAATTTGAATTTGAAGAAATTTTATGAAATTTAAATGCATAAATCCTAACAATTTAGAAACAATAGTGGGATTTATCTGTAAAAAGTGAAGAAAAAAACATTGTCAAATTTGTTTAGAAATGAAACACAGACTGTGAAAATGACTAAAAAGTCATTTTCAGTCTTTAAATGGCAGAGTTGAATTATCATTGAAGCATAATTATGTAAAATATCACCTACAAGTGAATAACACCATTGATTTTACAACTTTGGCATATTTCACTCATTCACATATTTCTATATGTGCTCTCCTGAAGGTTTCAACTTGTGCACAATCTTTCAAATTCACACAGAACAGAAAATAAAGAGGTTTCAAAGTCAGATAGGTTAAATGTGTTAACTGTGTGTGTTATAGCCACAATTTACGTACAACTATGAATCATAATGGGAGAACATTCTCAAAGTGAATTTAACATTTATATTTATTAAAAAAAGTGACATATTATTCAAAGCAATTTTCAAATGTGGAGTGATTTATCCTAAGGCAGTAAAAACATGAGAATAACATGTTGATTGGCTGAGCGCTGAATTCTGTTTTTCTTCATTTTTGCTGAAAACGAATGTGAAAATTAACGATAGATCGAGAGCCAAGTCGCTGTTAAGTCTTTCATTAATATTTATACCTCATCAAGGTTGTATTTGACTAATGAAGTGCTGTGTGGCCAGAGGAACAGTTACAAGTGAAGAGAGGGGCCTGGTGGGTGGTTTTGTATGCAACATGGTGCCCAAAGTTCCTGACATCTGCTCACTTTTGGCAATGGCATTTTTGGACACAAACTGCCTTATGGTCATAACATGAAAGATTGTTGAGAGACCACCAAGGGACACATTTTGACATAACAAAATGCAGTGCTACAGAGCAAGTGCGTCTGGGGCAGCATGTGATGTTGTAAAAACATCTGCTCAGCCAGGAGTAGTGAAGTTTTTGAAAAGTACATTGGAAGTGGGCTAGGGAAGTGTTTCCCAACCTTTTTTCTGACACGGCACACTTTTTACGACTAAAACATTCTACGGCACACCACTATCCTAAAGCTAACCATCGTCAATATTTTCCTTTTCAAGAACTTGTCCAGTAGCGTGTTTACTTGTAATGTTTGAAATTCGGCTATGCAAAAAAATAAATAAAATAATAATAAATAAATAAATCACATTGCGTTAGACTTTCTCATTCCGTCAATTTTCATATTTTTATGACAAGACATTTAATAGCAACCAAAACACGACATATGAACAACGCAATATTACAAAAAACAAATACGATTAAAATATGAACAAAACACATAAAAAATCAACTGAACAGAACTCAATCGACAACTCAAACCTTCCTCCTGGTCCGCATCGACTTAAAATGGTGCTTGCCTGTATGTAATCAAACGCATCAAAGGAGACTGATGCGGAGGCAATTGTCATTAGATTTTGTCTTTGTCTCAGACAGAAAAAGTTTCAAAACGGCAAATTTCTCCGAAAGGTGAGGAGTTTGGATCCCTGAAATGATAATTTTTTTTTTCATGCATTTATATATTTTGTGGAATTTGATCATTTTCCATGGCACACCTGACAATCTTTCACGGCACACTAGTGAGCCACGGCAGAGTGGTTGGGAAACACTGGGCTAGAGAATGCAAGGATTTTGTATACCCATGTTTAATCCAACGTAGTTTCATAGAATTAATGTTTCTACAACCACATTTGTGCAAACTGATTTTTGTGCTGCTCTCTATGTTTTGTTTCAGTTTCATGGTGAAATTAACATTAGAAGTGGGGGCGGCCCCCTTCGGCATATTGTGGAACTGTTTCTCAGCCCTAGCACACCCCACTTTGGCATATCGCACACCCATTCCGCAGCTGGCCCACCGGCAAAGTCCTGGTTCTCCTGATGGCAAGTAAGCCTCAGAGCGCAAAGAATGTAACAGAAGACAGCTGTCTTGAGACATACCCATAAGAGCTTTGAGTAGGTTTATCTTGAACAGATTTGTGTTCCAAAATCCCTAGGAACTGATGCAGTACTCTTATAGCTTAAAGCTGCCATGGTCCATTTCTGTGGGCCTCTTATCCTGACCCTGCTGTGCAGACATTTTCAACCAACCTTTCAATCTTCTGTTCCACCTTTTCATTAAATGTTGCAAAAGTAGATGTTCTGAAATGGATAAAGGGCTTACCAGCCTCATACTTTCCCTTTGTATCCTGTACGGTGATACCCTCAATAAAACTCTGTATGCTTCTGCTGGCTACATCTGTCTCCATTAATTTCTTCAAAGTTTAATTACTCCTGAGTGCTTGTGTCAGCAGACTGCAGAACTTGCCGATATCCTCTTTATCTCGCCAACTTGATTATACTACTACGCCTGTATGCAGTGAAAGTTGTTAAACTCATCTTTGTCTCTATGTCTTCACTCTTTGGTTTTATACAGTTTCCTTCATATGAGACTGGGGAGAGGTTTTTAATTTTGGTTTATATTAAAGAACTGTTTTAAAACAGAAAATCTTGGGTTAAGCTTTGTCTACTCAAAAGCCTGTAATATATCTCGTAAAACATATTTCAGGCCAGAATGCTCTGTAATCATATATGCAGTTCAACATTAGCTTGGTTCATTTATTCATATATAAAAATATATTATCTGTGTTTTGACATATTTAAATGACACTTAAATACTGTTATTATTCATGTGCACAAATGACAGAAAACATTTTACTTTGGTCCTAATTCACATGATTTCTCTGTTATGTATCCGTATTTATTTTGTTTATATTGTTATGCACTGCCAATCACAAATTGACACAGCTACTCTTGTGCCTTTTTGCCCAAAGCCCTTGTTCATTTCTTACGATTTTCCACGTTTTAGAGGAAGTCATCACAACTATGACATAACACAAATGAGAGTGTGGGAACTGTGCAGTGACCAAAAAATTAATAAAATAATATTTTTGCATCTTTAAGGTAGTCACCCTTTGCATAGGTTGGCATTTACACATTACTTTCTAAACTAGAGATCCGATCGCACTTTTGTACTTGGCATTTGCGGCATTTTTGAGGATTACATTGCTGAATGTGGTCAGAATTCGGCCCTAACCACTAAAATTATAAAAATATTTGTTTAGTAAAGAAATTCACAAGTTGGCACAATTTAAATTACTGGTCGATGAAATATCGCTGATGCAGATAAATCGGCCAATATTTTGAACTTTTTATTTGTCAGCATAAATTAATCATCAGATGAATTTTCTTGTTTGGTCGATTTGTTTCTCAAGACAATAGGGTGCCTAGAATTGCCTGCTTGCACATGGAGACGTCTGAGACATGGAAATGACCAATCGCAGTTTGCTTTGTTGTTACGTGCCATTGTGTTAAAGGGTTAGTTCACCCAAAAATGAACATTATCCCATAATTTACTGGCTCTTGATATTAAATCATCAAAATATTTACTCACCTCAACATCCTTCAAGAATACCTTACATTCTCCTGATGTTTGATTCACAACAAAAGATAAAAATTAATTCTCTAATGTCAGCACAGTGCATGTCCCATTATTATTTCTTTCACGCTTATATGCACTCTATATAAATAAATAAATACAAATATAAATAAAAAATCTCTGTCGTCCTTTAACCTTGCTACAGTGTATAGATCACCCGGGCCTTATTCAGATTTCCTTAGTGAATTTGCAAATTTTTTATCAGATCTTGTAGTTACTGTAGATAGAGCCTTAATTGTTGGTGATTTCAACATTCACATAGATAATGAAAATGATACATTGGGATTAGCATTTATCGATATTCTCAACTCTCTTGGAGTCAGACAAAATGTAACAGGACCAACTCATCGCCATAATCATACGCTAGATTTAATTCTTTCATATGGAGTTGATGTTGATAATATAGAAATTCTGCAGCAGAGTGATGACATCTCGGATCATTACCTCGTATCTTGCATGCTGCAATCAGCTAATGTTACTCAATCTACACCACGCTATCGTTCAGGTAGAACTATTCTTTCGACCACTAAAGATCACTTCACTAATACTCTTCCAGATCTATCTCATATACTCAATAAACCCCAAAGCCCAGAAGAACTTGATGAAATAACAAAAAATTTAAATGCAGTCTTCTCTAGCACCCTTGATGTTGTCGCCCCACTTCGATTAAAGAAAATTAAAGAAATAAGCCCTGCACCATGGTACAATGATCACACTCATGCTCTCAAGAGAGCAGCTCGGAAAATGGAGCGCATGTGGAAAAATACAAAATTAGAAGTATTTCAGGGTGCATGGAAGGATAGTGTCTGTAGCTACAAACACGCACTCAAAGCTGCCAGGTCAGCATATTTTAGTAAACTCATAGAAAATAACCACAACAATCCTAGATGTTTATTCAGTACTGTGGCTAAATTGGTTAGGAATAAAGCCTCAACCGAACCAGATATTACGTCACAGCTCAAGAGTAATGACTTCATGAATTTCTTTACAGATAAAATTGAAATAATCAGAAATAAATTTGGAATTATGCAATCATCTGTCATAGCACCTCAGAAAACAGTGTCGAATAATTTCCCTCATGTGCAACTTCAATCCTTCGCTATCATAGGTCATGAAGAGCTAACAAAACTTATCGAAACATCAAAAGCCACAACTTGTTTGTTAGATCCTATACCAACTAAGCTCTTAAAAGAGGTATCTCCTGTAATATCAGAACCTCTTCTTAATATCATTAACTCCTCGCTATGCTTAGGACATGTCCCAAGAAACTTTAAAATGGCAATTATCAAACCGCTAATTAAGAAGCCACAACTTGATCCTGGAGAACTTGCTAATTATAGACCGATTTCAAATCTCCCGTTTATGTCAAAAATACTAGAAAAGGTAGTATCCTCCCAAATATGTTCATTTCTACAGAGAAATAGTATATATGAAGAATTTCAATCAGGATTTAGGCCTCATCACAGTACAGAGACTGCACTTATCAGAGTTACAAATGACTTGCTCTTATCATCTGATCGCGACTGCATTTCTCTTC
Organism: Xyrauchen texanus; assembly: GCF_025860055.1. NCBI lineage: Eukaryota > Metazoa > Chordata > Actinopteri > Cypriniformes > Catostomidae > Xyrauchen > Xyrauchen texanus. The sequence goes on along the minus strand of NC_068298.1, from coordinate 8,758,318 downwards.
TAGTGCTTTTAGATCTTAGTGCTGCATTCGACACGATAGATCACAACATTCTCTTGAATAGGCTGGAGAATTATGTTGGAATTTGTGGAGTGGCATTAGCATGGTTTAGGTCATATTTAGCAGACCGCTACCACTTTGTCTATTTAAATGAGGAATTGTCAAACCAAACAAAAGTAAAGTATGGAGTGCCACAGGGATCAGTTTTAGGGCCTCTGCTTTTCTCCATGTATATGCTTCCCCTGGGAGATATTATCAGGAATCGTGGAATAAGTATTCCACTGCTATGCTGACGATACACAACTTTATATTTCTTCAAAACCTGATGAGATTTCCCAATTCTCAAAATTAGCAGAGTGTATCAATGAAATAAAAGATTGGATGGCCAGAAATTTCCTTCTACTCAATTCTGACAAAACAGAGGTTCTAATTATTGGACCAAAAACTCTAAAAATAAGCCACTAAAATATAATTTGACTCTAGATGGATGTACTGTTACATCATCTTCAACAGCAAAGAAATTAGGTGTTATATTTGATACCAATCTGTCCTTTGAAAATCAAATTACAAATGTTTGTAGAACAGCATTCTTCCACCTAAGAAATATTGCTAAATTAAGGCATATGCTCTCGGTTGCTGATGCCGAAAAACTAATTCATGCGTTCATGACCTCAAGACTAGATTATTGTAATGCATTACTGGGAGGATGTCCAGCAAGATCAATAAATAAACTTCAATTGGTTCAAAATGCAGCAACCAGAGTGCTGACGAGAACCAAGAAATATGATCATATTAGCCCCATTTTATCATCGTTACATTGGCTACCTGTTAAATTCCGTATTGATTTTAAAATTCTGTTAACTACGTACAAAGCTTTGAATGGTCTAGCTCCACAGTACTTAAGTGATCTTCTAACACGCTATATTCCAACACGTTCATTAAGATCGCAAAATTCTGGCCTATTAATAGATCCTAGAATATCAAAATCCACTAAAGGAGGAAGATCCTTTTCATATTTGGCTCCTAAACTATGGAATAGTCTCCCAAACACTGTTCGAGATGCAGACACACTCTCTCAGTTTAAGTCTAGACTAAAGACTCATCTATTTAGCCAGGCATACACCTAATTTATCCCACAATTAGGCTGCTTTAGTTGGGTCTGCCGAACCAGAAACCAGAAACATTGAGCATGATCTCTAACTCTGCAATAAATTCAATGGCATCTACGCTTACATCTTTTTATTTGTTTCCCTGTCTCAACCTCGGGACTCCTATCCTGAGGTCACCAGAACCGGCTGGATCCAGCACCATTCCTGCTTCATGTTGGACTCCACTGCTACATGTCGCAGAATGATGATGACTAAATGCAGCCGGTGCCAGCCAAACATCACTTCAATCTATTATGACGGACTTCAGAGGATGAAATTATGCCAACTCCAACCTGCATCACCTCGGTCTATTTATGGACTACGATCCTGAAATGAAATGCTTAGACTAACAATTGCCAACAAAAGCCTTCATCAGCCAATTAACAAGGACAATTGCATCTGTGAACTTCTGCAATTAATCAAGATGGACTTCAAAGACTTTGGTCATTAATCTTACAGTTCAAACACAATCTATGTTTAATCAATGACCCTTATCACTTAGTTTAATAATTTTAAACCATGATTTTACCTATACATAATTAATATTTACATTACATTCATAATGTTAGCCAGAGGGAACTGGCCCCCACAGTGAGTCTGGTTTCTCCCAAGGTTATTTTTCTCCATTAATCTACATCTTATGGAGTTTTGTTTTCCTTGCCACAGTCGCCTACAGCTTGCTCACTGGGGTTATTAATACAATTATCATTTAATTATTTATAAACACTATTAAAATTTGTATTTTATCTAAATTACACAATGATGATTAATCGACTTTAGAAATTACAGTTCTTTTCGTCTGTTAATGCTAATATTCTGTAAAGCTGCTTTGAAACGATGTGTGTTGTGAAAGGCGCTATACAAATAAAATTGACTTGACTTGACTTGACTTTCAGCATCATGCCTTTCATTAAACCGAAGCTGACTAACTCAGTATCTCATCCTAACAGGAGTGACAGAGTGGTGGCAGAGATCTAGGCATAAACTAATTGGATGCACATTGGTCAATCACAACTGTTTTCTATTCAGACATGTTGTGTAGTATGCTAGGGTTGGGGAGTCAGTACCTGTTAACACTGCTTATCCATTCAATCCTCACATCCGACAAGCCCTCAGAGTGTGTGGAAGGTGTGAATGAACCTGGGAACACACAGCGTGAGGTAAAGAGATTGCGTCTTCCACACACACTGATTCTGTTAGAAACTAATTTACTGCTTGGAGGGGTGGGCAGATAAGCAGGACACTGGTGAAATTGTTGATGGGCTGCATATATTCACATCAATTCAAATCAAATTCTCCCTATTGCCTACTTTTGACAAATGGTAGTTTTAATAAAAGGAAAATGTAATTTTTTTTTTTTTATTTACATGCTGAAATTTACATACATGTTTCTGTTGCTCAGAAGTTCAATTTGCTTTGGACAAAAATGTCTACCAAATGCATAAATCTGCAAAAATGAATGCTTCAACTGACAGCTAAAATAATACATTCCCATTCCCTGCTATGTTCATTTATTTGTTTACTATGAAAAATGACAAGACTAGGTGATAAACCACTCATTCAGTACCTACCATTTAGCTATTTTTAGTTATTTTTATGTTTGTGGATCTAGGTATCTCAGTGTAGTAGGTTTGTATCTTTTTGGGCAATGGAGGAGCCAGGAGACAACGAAGCAGTGCAGTCTTTGCAGTCTTCAACGTCTTGTTTTTTAATGCACTCAATTCAAGTAGATACTTCACAACACTCAATAAGATATCATAAACGTTTTAATACACTCAATACACATCAAGATCATGCTCTCAGGTCGCTCTCTCTCTTCCCAAACTGATGCTCTGGTGCAGCTTTTAAGTCTCCCTTCGCCATCACTATAAAAGTGACTTTAGAGATAATTACAACCAAGGTGATAAGCCTTACCACTCTCTCTCTCCCGCAGACAGACACATGACCACGCCCCCATCACCACACTCAGAAAGGTTAAGAGTTTTAATTCCAAAAAATGGTGAACCAGAACTGGGAGAGGTACAGAGATCACACCTACCATTCAAGCTACAAATTTCACACCAAAGTGCAAAAATAAGCTTTATTGTCCCTGCAGTGAATTAATAAGTACAGTATGTTGCACAGTTGTATTTAGTATTTTTATTTTTTTAGCTGTGACTTTTTGCACCCAGGTGTAAATCGCACTGGCTACACAGCACAGCTATTGCAACATAATAGTCTGATGGAGCCAAACAAAGATATGAGAAAAAAAAAACATTTGTTTAGATGTCAGAGGTGACATGGGTAGAGGGTAGAGCATGCTCTTGATTTTTGTTCGACTCAAGTTTGAATCTGTGTGTTATTTTGCGATCCCCTATACTATACTATACAATAATATACTATACTATACTGCTACTAACGTACAGTATGCTATTAAATGATATACCATTTTATAACAGCATATGTTTCTGGACAATATAATAAAAATTTACATTGGGGTGCAAATTGTATCTTCCTTATTTTTATCCAGTATTTATGGTGTGGTATAATGGTTAAGGTTCAGGGCTGGTAACTGGTTTGATCCCCGCAAGCAGTGAGCAATGCCCCATCACCATTTTGCCCTTGAGCAATGCACTTAACCCTAGGTTTCCCCAGGGAAATTGCCCCGGTAATAAGTTCATGGTACCATTCTATGGTGACATCACATGAAAGTAATTCCACTGGCCCTGGCTGTGTCATGATAAATTCGAATTTTATTCTATGCTATTATATTACTTGTTATTATTTTTCAGTAAGTTGCACTGGAACATTTCACTGTTTATAATTGCTCTGTCAGTATTTCACTACATAGAAAACCAATTTACATAGCAAAAATAAACAAAATATCTGGCCATATTGTGTCTGGCATGTCAGTTACAAGATATTAACATCTTGTTTATAGAGCTGTTATAATCAATATCACACTTACAATAGTGTTGTTGTTCTGAATATCAGCATGGCTGTGATTGCCTGCAGCCCTTGAATCAATCATGCTGATATTAAGTACAAAATAAGCCATTTCCTTGCAATTTTCAAATTCAGTTGGCTTATTTTTAGAAGTTAGATGAAACAGTTATGGTAACTATTGCATGCTACTACTTTTTACAGTGCTGCCAGTTATTAAAACATTGCTGGTAGAATCTAGCAATGAGACAAAAACAATAACTCCTATCAAAACTAATCATTTTCAGACTGTCTCTAGTGTTTTTCTGATTTCTTATTATGGAATATATACGGACTGAACAAAACCATTCTAGGGAACAAAAGGCTCAATATAAAGCACTGCAATCATCAGCATATAATCAGAATGACAAGTTTGTCACCATCTGAGGCGTGCGTTGTGGCACAAATTTGTGGAAAACAATATTTTATGTGTCAATGCAACACTCACACAGCATCTATTGAGACAGAGATGGCACAGAATGCTGCATGACTGGAGTACACACTGGCCCCTGGGGGCCTCGTGAATGGCCCCTCTCCGCCAGATTATATATGGGTTGTGGAATACTGTCAGATGGGCTGCAAAGAACTCAAAGTACTAAAGGAGACAGTAATTATGACAACCTAGCTAGGTGGTTAGAGTTTTGTCATCACATTCAACTTACAGTTGCTTTGGGCATCTTATTTAACTCGATTCAGCTAGACAGGGAGACGATAGTGCAAAAACGCCGGCAGTCTTTTCTTATTGCATTGTGTCACAAGCCTTTACTGTGCATTATGTATGATACACGAATTATAATTGTATATTATAGGCTTGAATTGAAATTCATAGCCAACCACCATCGAATCAACCAGCCACACACACAACCGCACATTTATATGAAGAGCCTTAGAGCAGAAATATGTTATTTTATTTTTAATGTTCAAATATTATTTCACCCAGCTTAAAATGCAGAGAAAACTATAAGTAATACATTCCAAGGCTTATGTCCACACACACACACACACACAATTTAAACCCCTTTGTATTTATCAAAACATTGACACAAGCTGTGGTGATTTTGGGGTGGGGCTATCTGTTGGTGCGACCAATGGCAGAGAGGGGGAGTGTTTGAGAAAACTGTTTGATTTGTTGATGATAGTGGCAAAGAAATCACACACTTCAGCTTTAATGACTCACTGTAAATTGATGGATGTACTGAGGTTTCTTGTGTAGGTACTAATGATCTAATCTTATAATTCAACACTGCGGCATTTAATTGATAGGAGCCTACACGTATTTGGTGTTCTCTGCATCTGAAATCAACAAATACCCACCAAGTTTACAAATCATGTCGATTTCATTGAACCAAGTTGGCTCACTGCGGTTGTGATTTCTCTTGCTGTGTTTAAAAATAACAGCCCATCCATAAGAAGTGTCCTGGCCACATACTGTGACTCAAAAGCCTGCTTAAAAAACCATAAACAAAAAAAAAACAATCAAGCGTGTCAATCTAAACAAAATTGCATGCAAAAATGACAAGAAAATATGTTCTTTCTATCACACAAACCCATTATTTTTTACATAGCAATAAAGACTTCAATACTGAACCACAGTCCTGATTCAATTTTTTTTTTATAAGGCACATGCAGTCAAACCTTAACTTAAATGAGTTCTCATTAACTTTCCTTATGTATATGAAACCTTATTTTTTTTGTATAAATGTATACTTTAATACTGGAAGACAACGTGCTAATATTTTTTTTCCCCTTTACTCTCTACCAAAATTTGAATGATGTTGGCACCAAGGAGTTACACAATTATAAGTAATATAATGGGCATTTATCACAGTGGTAGTTACTCGCCTGATGCATGCAGACCCAGAAGTAAGTGACCTAGAAATTTGGGCTTAATAGAACTCTGGAACAATCTGGAAACAGCAGATAGGGAAAACCAGCCTGGTCTCATAGAATCATGTTACTAAAACTACATTTCTGCTAAATTATTTTTACATGCTTGGGTGTATGTATAATATCAGTTTCCTGCTGAAATGAACACTAGAGGGGTTAAAACAACAATGGCTTTAATTTACTTTTACAGAAATTGTGAGAAAAGGACAGATTATCCGTACTTTTTCCCTGTTCCTCATGCATGACAGTTCCACACTGTCAAACAGATTTTTTTAATTTTTGTGGTAATTAACATTTTGCTACAAAATGTTGGTCCCTTAACACCAGCTCTATTAGCAAGAAAGCCCAGCAGCGTCTCTACTTTCTTCAAAGGCTGAGGAAAGCACATCTCCCACCCCCCATCCTCACTACATTCTATAGAGGGACTATTGAGAGCATCCTGAGCAGCTGCATCACTGCCAGGTTTGGGACTTGCACCGTTTCGGTGCAAAGCCCTGCAGAGGATAGTGAGGACAGCTAAGATCATCGGGGTCTCTCTTCCCTCCATCAAAGACATTTACAAAAAACCACAGTATCCGTAAAGCAACCAGCATTGTGGACGATCCCACACACCCCTCACACAAACTCTTCACCCTCCTGCCGACTGGCAAGAGGTACTGAAGCATTTGGGCCCTCACGGCCAGACTGTGTAACAGTTTTTTCCCCCAAGCCATCAGACTCCTCAATACTCAGAGACTGGTTTGACACACACACATGTCTTGAGTTGCACTTTAAATTTTGTCACTTTATAACTGGCTTCTACCTCAATAACTGCTATGTGCATAGAACACTATCTCATAGTATGTTATGTTTACGTTTGGCATATTTAGAAGCTGTCATCTTATGCACTACTGTGTACTGGTCGGCGCTGCACTGTCTATTGTCCTGTTCATTGTTAGTAATTTATTGTACCGTCTCGTACTTTTTGCACACTTTATATAGGTATGTTATTTAGTCTGTGTAGTCTCATGTGGTTCTGGGTTTGTCCTATGTTGTTTTATGTAGCACCATGGTCCTGGAGGAACGTTGTCTCGTTTCGCTGTATACTTTACTAACTGTATATGGTTGAAACGACAATAAAAACCACTTGAGTTTGTTTAGGTAGGTTTAATTTAGCCTCCACGAGATCATACGTCTAATTCATGCTGTCAAGAGCCCTCCAAATAATTAAATGTTTCACGGGTAAAACATTTACTATAATGTAATGAAATTCTGGTAACATTCGCTAACCTTAGTTAATGCATCAAGAATCATGAACAAACCATTAACAATCAATTAACAACATTTTTTTTTACAGCATTTATTTATCTTTGTTAATGTTAGTAAATAAAAATGCAACTGTTTATTGTTAGTTCATAGTGCATTAACTAATGTTAAAATATACAACATTTAATTTAATAAATGTATCAGTAAATTATAAAATTAACATTACTTAATATTATTAAATGCCGTAAAAGTATTGTTCATTGTTAGTTCATGTTAACAAATGGTACCTTACTGTAAAGTTTTACAAAAAGTTTTGTTATTTATACTGCATGTTGCTAGAAAAAAATACATTTCACAATTCATAGCATCTTTATGTATTCCTGTGCATAAACCAGTTAATATAATCTATTTCACACTCTTGAAATAATGATTTGCGTTTAGACTGAAGTTTGGGTATTAAAAGAGCAAATCTCTTTAATTGGTAACATTTACATTTTATTTGAATAAAATAGATTGCAATTATTGCTTAATGAGGTTTTTGAAATGTGTATTCTGCCACACAAAAACACAGTCTTGCACCTGGTAATGAATAGCTCAGTCTTGAGAAACATGATTTTGTTAATTGTGATATATTGCAATTACACTATTCCTGCCAATGTATAATTAATAATATATTTACACCAGAGAAGGGAGCACCCCTGGTGCTTTAGAAATAAACAGTCAACTGGCCTGTATTAATCTTGATTATCATACTTTAGAACAATGCTGCAGGAATAATTGTACCTAATTATCTGTTGTCTAATGCCTGTGCAGCAACTAATTGAAAATATGTTAGACAAGGAATACACATCCTCCTCCCTCACAAAGGCAGGCAAATCTTATTTACTCATTGTACTCTCTGTTCAAAGAAATACATATATGATGACTGTTGATCAATCTGTGAAGAAAACCATGATTATTCATTGGTTCCATACAGGGTTGTGAGTAATGTTTGTTGTCATGAAACCAATGAAACTCGCTTGCCAATATGAAAAGCTAAGTTTAAAGTCCTTAACTTTTTCACTCTAACTGAACTTTTATAATTTTCCGACTGATCACTTTTACAATTAGTGAGCTGCATAAGGGCACCACTCTCAGCAGAATAGAACCAGTCAAGCAGATTCTTTTATCATTTCACAAGATTTGTAATTTACAATTCACAGCACACTTGGTAACTTGGCCAGAACTCTAACTACAGAATAAAAGTGCATTTTGATGAAATCAATGAATAATTAGGGGAGAATGGAGCTAGTTGTCACATGTGGGCTATATCTCAGCCCAATTTTCTCAAGCAGTGGTTTTGCATGGTGGTTTCAAACACCTATTTATGACACGCACGCACGCACACACACACACACACACACACACACACACACACACACACACACACACACACACACACACATGTTGTGTTTCCATGTTTTATGGGGACTTTCCATAGACATAATGGTTTTTATACTGTACAAACTTTATATTCTATCCCCTAAACCTAACCCTACCCCTAAACCTAACCCTCACAGAAAACTTTCTGCATTTTTACATTTTCAAAAAACATAATTTAGTATGATTTATAAGCTGTTTTCCTCATGGGGACCGACAAAATGTCCCCACAAGGTCAAAAATTTCAGGTTTTACTATCCTTATGGGGACATTTGGTCCCCACAAAGTGATAAATACATGCTCACACATACACACACACACACACACACACACACACACACACACACACACACACACACACACACACACACACACACACTCACACACACATTATTACAATATTTATGGATAAAGCGCATTACCAAAAAGCAAACAAACAAAAACAATGCTTTAACTGGGCCATTCTAATTCAGTTTTTCAATACATAGCAATTTATTTGTATAGCACTTTTCACAATACAAATTATTCCAAGCATCTTTACAGAGTATAGTGCATTACAAACATTAGTCTACAGTGGCACAGAAAAACTACCAAAGATTTTTGAGTTCTAACATATTCCTTGACGATATAATCTATGTTGCCAAATCTCAGCACAGTAACACTGTAGTGAAAATATTAAATTCTAATGACAATGTAGGCCTTTTTCGGCTAACAACAGCCTATATTTGAAAACATCTTCAAATGTAAATGTATAATTAAAAAATAGAGGACAACAAAAAACCCACAAAGCCATATTCACACCTGTGCCCTAGTTTCGATTCAACACAGATACATTGTCTGATGCAAATATTGACATTTGTGAGCTCCCTGAGGCTTTTATTCTGTAGTGTATGATATTGCAAAGAATCAATATGCAAATCAGTATCAGTGTAGCAATGTTTTCATGGTTGAGAGCCCCTTTTGGCTCAACAATTACAATAATCAAAGTGAATTCTTCAACCAAGCTGTTTTGTAGGGCTGTGGCTCAGGTGATAGAGCGGGTCGGCCGGTTGGCGGTTCGATTCCCGGCCCACATGACTCCGCATGCCAAAGTGTCCTTGGGCAAGACACTGAACCCCAAGTTGCTCCCAATGGCACGCTAGCGCCTTGCATGGCAGCTCTGCTGTCATTGGTGTATGAGTGTGAGTGTGTGTGTGTTGTGTGTGTGAATGGGTGAAGGGGACTCAGTGTAAAGCACTTGCTAACTTTTAAGGTTAAAAAAGGCACTATATATGTGCAGACCATTTACCAATTATTATCCTTGTGGACATATACTTTTTTTTTTGAGTGATGGGTATTCACGCACTCTCTCTCTCTCCATTTACACTTTCGATTACCTGATCGACATAGTTAATACATATACTTGGATTCAATGGAAGAGCAAAAAAGTAATTTGTTTATCTGATATTTAGTCAAGTATCTTTAGTGAAACCTTGACCTACAAATAATAGCTTTGTGTTCTGACCACGTCTTATAACATGTGTCATTCATAAATCGCAAGTCATTTAATATGTTTGAAGAGATTGCTTTTTGCACTGATATGCTTGAGGCAATCTGAAGAGTATTATGATATTGGTTTGGCATTCCAAAACATGCCGTGTGGATGTGTCTAGGCAGTAATTCCAATCTATTCTGGTTCAGCATACACACAAGAGTGTCAAACATGTATTTAATATACTTGGGTGGTTGAACAGGGAATACATTTACTTCTCAAATCATGCTGCCTATAATAATGACTTAGCCATTTTGGCTACTTAGAAGAGATTGTATTAAGGTCACAGTTAATTGGCTAGGGGCAAGCCTTATTAGCTTTTGAAAAATGCTTAAAATTAATATTAACACTACTTAAATGTGAAGTCCAAGTAATTACATGTCACAGATATTATGATTTTAGAATTGAAATCCCATTTTAGCAACCATAGAAAATGGCCCTATGCTAGTATTTTGGTAACACTTTGCAATTTTTTGTATGTACTATTTTTAAGTACTATAATATATATATATATATATATATATATATATATATATATATATATATATATATATATATATACAATATATACAATTTTTTTTTATCAAAGGTTGTATTAGTTAACGTCATGGTTACTGATGTAACCTCCATTCCCTGAGGGAGGGAACGAGACATTGTGTCGAATGAAGTGACACAAGGGGTCTGCCCTGGGAGCCTCGTGTACCTCTGAACTTGAGAAAAGGCCAATGAGAAATTGGCAGACAGAATTTGCATGTCCCACCACCGGACATACAGATATAAAGGAAAGGGAACCACCTTTGGGTCTGCTTGCCCAGTCTGAGGCTGACGCGTGGATGTCCGCTATGGTTTCCCGGGCCACCGTGAGCGCGAGGCTGGACTGGAAACTTCCGTTCCCCCCTCATGGCTAGTCGATCGGTTCCTCGGGTCAGGGCGCCTCTCAAAGCCACACAACACAACGTCGAGCGAGTGACAGAAGGGGAACGTCATGTTTGCGGTTGTAACCTCTGTTCCCTGAGGGAGGGAACGAGACGTTGTGTCCCTTCTGCCACAACACTAGACCTACCTTATTCTTGGCTCCTCAGTGCAAAAACCTGATTGACAGACACATGCCCACTTCCCTTTATACCCGTATGTCCAGGGGCGGGACATGCAAATTCTGTCTGCCAATTTCTCATTGGCCTTTTCTCATGTTCAGAGGTATGTGAGGCTCCCAAGGAAAACCCCTTGTGTCACTTAATTTGACACAACGTCGAGTGAGTGACAGAAGGGGAACATTAGTTAATGCACTTTGAACTAACATTAAATAAAAATTAACAATTGTATTTTTATTAACTAACATTTAAGAAATTAAGTCACTGCTCTCTACCAGTTCAGGGTGGGTAGATCTGTTGAAAACAAGTTCTCTTTGTCTCAAAAAACATTAACTAACATTAAGAAAGATTAATAAATGCTTTAAAAATATATTGTTCATTGGTGGGTTATGATAATTAATGCATTAACTAATATTAATGAATGGAACCTTATTGTAAAGTGTTACATATATTTTTGTTGTATTTAATGCTCATTTATCAGTTCAAGTTTAATGCTGTAGCTTTAATTGAGATTTTTTTCAAAAACCCTCATTGTTTTGACCTCTAGTATACTGCATACTGAATATTGATCTGATTAATTTTGACAACCATGTTGTAAAAAACCCTGTCTCATGACAAGTCATAATACAAGTATGAAATTGTGAAATCGTATGAGTTGGCTCATACAAAAACATTCAACTTTCATAACCAAAGGAAATAAAAAAGAAACAACGAATAATATATTTTAAAGATTATATCAAAGTTTAACCCCACAACTAAACATAACAATAAAATCCAACACCTTACCCAAACCCTAAACCTAACCATTATTTAAATAGGAAAAGAACTTGTGCAGCACTAAAGACAAAAAATAAGGGTTTGGAACAAGTCGAAGGACGTATAAACCAGGTTATTGACATACATCACTTATTGGTGTTACATAAATAAATATAGAATGAGTTACCAAATTTGTTCACTGATTTGTTCACTGACATTTCTTAAAATAAACTGTTGAATTGTAATGATTTACAAATTAGTTTTTTGTTCGGTTGGTCTCGAGACAAGTCATAAAAAATATTACAGGTTTTCATGAGACTATGTTGGTTTTAAAAGATATTGTCAATGTATACTTGTAAATAACTTGAAGTTAAACTAACAACTTGAGGGGTATCTTGATTGTAGTTAACTGCTATACTTTAAATCATGAGGAGCTTTGTAAATCAGTTTCAAAATAGCTTTCCCAACTCTAAAATGAAGAGCACAAATGATGATCTGGAAACCTTTAATTTAATATTCCAGTGACCTGCTGGTGAACAGCACTTTCAGGGAGAGGACCAAATGTTTCATTCACATGCTCCTTTGGGTGGGTATTGGACAAGGTGATTGGGTTTTGATTTAATGTCATCACTGCTCAGAATGATAATTTCATAAAGGAAGATGTTTAACTGGGTAGTCATTACAAAGCACTAGAAATTTGATTAGACTAATAAATGAATATGACAGGTCACAGAAATTTATTTGAGTTATGAATTTCAATTATGTCATCAAACTCACATCAGGATTACAATATTGCACCGCTTAAATTAACTCAAAAATGGATTTCCCAATTTGGAAAGAACTCGTTTGGCTATGCACCGGCCCATTAAGGGGATAGTTCACCAAAAAATAGAAATGATGTCATTATTTACTCACCCTCATTTATTTTAAAACCAATATGACTGTCTTTAATCCATGGAACACAAAATTAGTTATTTATAGGAGAATAGCTCTTTTTTCACATAGATGAAAGTTAATGGCATCCGCAGCAGTCAGGCACGTTTTTAGTGAATATCAACTTAAAGGGGTCATACTCATACTCTATATATATATAAGAGTACGAGTTTGGTTCCGTGTACAACTTCTTCGGACCACCAGACGGGCGTACACCTACGTGTATTATCTTCCCTGAGGTCCACTGATAACATTAGTAAAGTATTTTTGCACTAAAACAGTCATAATTTAGTAAAATAGGATCATTTTCCAAGCTGTCTCTGGCCCTCTGTCTGAAATGCTCGGTTTTGGCCTCAGCATGTCCTTTAAACTTCTCCGTAAATGCCCAGTGTTCTGATTGTCTAACATAGTGCAGCCCCTCAAATATAGCCATATTTGAAACTCATCCAGAAGAGAATGAACAAGCTTCACAACAATATAAAATATATTCAGTGTTAACACATAACACACATCAAAAACATTGCATACGAATATATTAAACTGTTCACTCAAACAGCACCATAAACTATCAAAAATTCAAACTTTCATTAATGAAACTGTTTTTTAACTTCCCCATCCTTCAAAAACAGTTTGTGGCATGGGGGGCCTGGTCATGTGTCGGTCTGCGGGAGAAGGAGAGAGACAAGGCTCATCACCTGGGTTGTGAGTACACTAACACTTGTCTCTAATTATAGTGATGGTGGAGAGAGACCTGAAAAGGCACGCCAGAGCGTCAGAGTTAGAGAGGAGAGAGAGGCCAGAGGCTGTTCCTGTGTAGCTATATGAAAAATACTGTTGACCCGTTTTGTATGACGCTAAGAAAATAATAAAATACTCACATTTACTGTTCACTGTCTCCTGACACCGCCATTGACCTCGAACTTAAAAACGATAATAGTGGTTCCGTGACCAGGATTTGGAGGAACAGCCTCTGGTCTCTCATATCCACTCTGAAGCTCTGACATGCCTTTTCAGGTCTCCCTCTGCCATCACTATAATGTATAGACAGAGAGTACTCAAAACCCAGGTGACGAGCCTTACCACTCTCCCTCTCACACAGATCGACACGTGACCATGCCACACAGTTCCTTTGCAAAACTTGAATCGAATTATGACTGGTTCACAAGCAATCCACGCTGATATGAGCCGCAAGAACTTACAATTCTCATTGAAAAACACTGAAGACACATACACACGACGCAACTACGTAGTCCAAAGCACGGTGGCACTTACAAAAACAGTCTCGCCTGCACTGAGGCGGGCAACGTTGGAAACACATCAAAATGGTCATAGACTTCCTTCGAGTGCATGTGAACAAACACCAACAAATAAATATAGTGAGGATGGGTGCAGGAACACTTCCAGCATGCACATGTATTTAAAAAAGCTAGAGGCACAGCAGCTGTATGAAAGAGAATCAGGGTCTCCTTTTCAGATTTGTGTCTTGACATTGTGTCTTTTAAAATCGCTGCGAGATACATGACATTGGTCAAAGATGTCTGTCAAAATATCAAGGAATTGTTTTCCCTCATGACATGACAGCTTTAAATTTTAATCTTTTCCTCAAACAAAACTATTACTTGGCTTCAAAAGAGCACATAACTTGTATGGAATACTTTTATGATTTTTTTTTTGTCCTTTCTGGTGTTTGTAAGTCCCAGGTCCCCATCCACTTTTATTGTATCCTAAAAAAATCTCCTTTTGCTTTCCATGGATGAAAGAATGTCCTGTTGCTTTAAAACATCATGAGGGTGAATAAACGATAAAAGAATGTGGGTTGATGCATGTTTGGGTGAACTATCCCTTTAATTATCCTGAAGCACACCACAAGGATCATAATGTCAAAACTTCTGATGTTTCAGTTCTGTTGATTGCAGTTCATTTCCAGATGCAAGCCATATCAGCCCGGCTTCTGGGCATCTAGACTCAATGTGCCCTTTCATTTCCAGCTGGCAAGAGATATCAATGGAGTGACAGGTGCTCTGACAGTGGGTCTATTCTCTCCTTATTCCTCCATATCCAAAGTGCTATCTTTTCACTGACTCATTTCACAAAGGATATGATAGAATGGAATGGGTAAAAGCAACCGTGAAATGTAGAATGAAAACACTACATTTGAAGTACTGACTTTACTGTACTGCATTATCTTTTATACCACTAACAGACATTTATTTGTGTATTTTTCCTGGGAATTGAACCCATGAGCTTTGCATTGCTAGCACCACGCTCTACTAGTTGAGCTATAGGATCACCTATTTAAAGTGGCAGAGTGTAATTTCTGTGCCACTAGCATCACCAAATGCAACTGCAACTGTTTCCCTGAACACTGCCTTATCTCATAATATATATATATATATATATATATATATATATATATATATATATATATATATATATACACACACTCACCTAAAGGATTATTAGGAACACCATACTTATACTGTGTTTGACCCCTTTCAGCCTTCAGAACTGCCTTAATTCTACATGGCATTGATTCAACAAGGTGCTGAAAGCATTCTTTAGAAATGTTGGCCCATATTGATAGGATAGCATCTTGCAGTTGATGGAGATTTATGGGATGCACATCCAGGGCACGAAGCTCCCGTTCCACCACATCCCAAAGATGCTCTATTGGGTTGAGATCTGGTGACTGTGGGGGCCATTTTAGTACAGTGAACTCATTGTCATGTTCAAGAAACCAATTTGAAATGATTCGAGCTTTGTGACATGATGCATTATCCTGCTGGAAGTAGCCATCAGAGGATGGGTACATGGTGGCCATAAAGGGATGGACATGGTCAGAAACAATGCTCAGGTAGGCCGTGGCATTTAAATGATGCCCAATTGGCACTAAGGGGCCTAAAGTGTGCCAAGAAAACATCCCCACACCATTACACCACCACCACCAGCCTGCACAGTGGTAACAAGGCATGATGGATCCATGTTCTCATTCTGTTTACGCCAAATTCTGACTCTACCATCTGAATGTCTCAACAGAAATCGAGACTCATCAGACCAGGCAACATTTTTCCAGTCTTCAACTGTCCAATTTTGGTGAGCTCTTGCAAATTGTAGCCTCTTTTTCCTATTTGTAGTGGAGATGAGTGGTACCCGGTGGGGTCTTCTGCTGTTGTAGCCCATCCGCCTCAAGGTTGTGCGTGTTGTGGCTTCACAAATGCTTTGCTGCATACCTCGGTTGTAACGAGTGGTTATTTCAGGCAAAGTTGCTCTTCTATCAGCTTGAATCAGTCGGCCCATTCTCCTCTGACCTCTAGCATCAACAAGGCATTTTCGCCCACAGGACTGCCTCATACTGGATGTTTTTCCCTTTTCACACCATTCTTTGTAAACCCTAGAAATGGTTGTGTGTGAAAATCCCAGTAAATACAAACAATTGGCACACAAATACACTAGGACACAGTTTGTGGACAGAGGAATTGTCCTCATGCTGTTGGCATATGGAACAAGCGCATCTGCCATGATGTGATTCATGCCTATTTACAAAGGCCCAAAGCATCAACTAATGGTCAAAGTAATCAACTAGATGACTTCTCAATTAGTCAGTACAACCTCTAGTCATAAGTAGGGCTGGGAATCGAGAACCGATTCTTATTCAGAAGCGGTAGCATTTTTCAGAAAGTTGTGGAACAACATGCATTTTATGAGAATTGGTTCCATTAACAGTCCTGGATTGTCTGCATTTATCAACAGAATGCTGAGGGCAGTATGCAATAAGATAGATTTTTTCCATATATTGTCCATTCTTTCTCAATTTTTAAAAGGAATCTTTTAAGGAACTGTTCAGGATTCAAAATTGTTAAGTGAATTCAGAAGCAGAATCGTTAGATTTCAGCTAATTCAAACTAAGCAATATGCTTAATATACATGAAATAACTGTTTATAAACAAACCTCGGCAGCAAAACATCTGGATTCTTTTGGCACCCCCATAAAAGTCCTGCAAAGGGAACTTTGTTCAAATTGAGCTGAAAATAAAAAAAGTGCTGTTTGTTTGTTTAAAAACACCCCTTTTCAAAAGATTATTATTGGAGATTTGGACTTTAACTTCCCATCAGGTCTGGTGGGTTAGGAAAAATTAAGGATTTAATATACTGTATAGTATAGCCCATTTCATGGATCACCATCGTATATGCTTTAATTAGACCCAGTTGCACCATAGCCACTGTTCGTAGACATTTTCCTTTTTTTACGAAAGAATTGTGCAAACTCTGATTACAAAAGTTTTTAATTTCCAAAGAGCAAATGCTTTGACACAGATATGAGGCAAATGTGATCTAACAATTACCTCTGTTGGATTCTCCAGTGTCTCCAGCCGGCCACTTTAGCGGCTCTGTGAATAAGTTTGCTGAGTTTTACATCGCAATTCAGCAGAAGTCACAGGCAATGAGACACTTTATGCCCAAACAGAGTCCATCACAGCAGGTTTGCCATCGCTCTGTTTCGAGCCAGCACCCGACTAAAAGCCCCTACCTGCTGCCTCACCGGCACTCTGCGTATCAGCACGCGCAGCAAAGCACTCCTGATGGGCACAACCATTTGAAGCGGAAAGCAGAGCCCGCGGTTCCCTCCGGGTCTGCTCCAAAAAAGGCTCGGATGGAGACACAAAACTTTGTTCCCCATCTTCCCACTACTGTATGCCGGGAAAGGAATATTGTTGTTTACAATATTGTTCAATGTTGTTGCACTCAAATAAATGCAATAAAAAATGCAATAAGTGCAAAAAAGAATACAGCATTCGTTGCAAATGCAGGAGATGCTCACCGATTCTCAGTAAAGAGCCTTTTTTCCTCTTCAAAGCACACACATTATGTGCATTATATAAATGGCAGTGGTGGTTTGGGATTGGTTGACCCTGGTGCACCCTCAATCAAATTAGGTGAATGACACCCCTGGGCTTTTTCTTTAGGGATGTCCCAATACCACACTCATGTACTATACACTTACTCTTAAAACTGCTTTCATACCAAAAACCAATACCATGTGACGTACGAATGTCATTAGGTAAATAGGTCATTTTATTAATTAGCTCAATGAGCTCTGAAATCCCAGAGCTCTTTGGTCTAAAAATATAGGAAAAAATTATGGCAGAAAAATATCGCTACTGTAATTGATGTAATATTCACAGTAATGCTAATGCTACTACTAATAATACAAATAATAAATCAGTAGTAACTGTATTATACTTAAGCAGTATATAACATCTGTGATGCTCTTTTTTTGCAGCACTTTATTTGACAAAATATAACTCCAATTGTATTTTGGATTGTGGTGCGAGGCTCTGTATTCACCTTATGCACCAGAGAAACTAGCATGCAGCCATCTTAAAGCATATTTTCTCGGAACTTCCCTACACGCATCTACACATTTTAACACAAATTATTAACAAGTTGAAATGTACAAATTAAGCAGAAGTCCAATTAAACGCTTATATTAAGAAAAGAGCAGTGTGTCATAGCTATCAGAATATGTATGATCTGCCAGGTCCAATTTACTGATTAAGGTCAATATAAGCATTTAAATTGATAAAAAAATAATAAAATGTGTAAAAAATGAAATATTATATTTTCATTTGATAAAAGTTTTAACTAATTTATTTATTTAAACACCATTTTGGTGGTACATTTTAAATACACTGTTGACATGGAGTTCAGAAAAAAACAAACAGGTATCAGACTTGGCATCGCGAGTACCAAAAATAAAGTATCGGTACTCGTACTCAATCACAAAAAATGTATCTGGTATCAGGACATCCATACTGTCATGCAAAGAGCCAGGAGAGAGAGAAGATAGTGAACCCAAATGCAATATTTTACAAAGAAGATGAATATACCAATACAAATAACACATGGCTTGATGAACAAAAGAACTACTTAGCTACAATACTACTATGGACGAGACTAGACAAGGAATAATAGAACAGGCAGGTCTAAATAGGGGCAGAAATGAAGGTAAATGCAAAACAGCTGAATACAATGATGGGGGACAGGTGAGGATGATGACTGGGCATCTTGAGAAATGTAGTGCAGAAGGTAAATTCAAAATAAGAGTCTCTAGAAGACAGAGGAAACACAGATAATTTTTGTGACATCTCACTATAGTCTGTTGTTGGAATTAGCACCTGTCACCATCATCTCATGAATCACACAGAGTTAAACTCTGCCTCATCTCTGATAATCCACTCTGTTTAAATTCTTGGACCTAATACAGCCACCAACACCAGATATTTGTCAGTGTAGTAGCACACACATAGCCTGTGAATGTGGCCACAAAATGTAGCACATTCTGTTTGGAGCGGAAAGTGAGCACCTTGTGAGAGTCCGGAGCAGGGCTGAACGCGGTCTCGTGAAACACACTCCTTGCTCCAGTGAAATTCTTATTGCTCCGCTCCTCGCTCTGCACAAATGCTCTGTTCTCTGCTTCTCATCACCAATGTGGTAACTCTATCTCCCTCCAGTGCAACTCACAGGGCCTGAAAGGTGTGGGACTGCAGATTTAACCACTCTCTTCCCGGAAAATGTTTATTTGGCTCTGTCTCCTGAGAGCAACTTCTTCTCTCTGAGCTCAGCCTATGATCAATGACCCATCATATCCCTGTGGCAGTCCTCCTCAACCTTATGCATTATACTGTCTCTCCTCGCTCTCTCCTACTCCCTCTCTCTTTCTCTTTGTGCCTTGCTCATTTGCTTTCACCTGGCTGAAAGTCATTATGTGTCCAAGATGAAAAGTCACAGTCTTCTCTGTACAAAAGCCCAGGGTTCAGGGACTAGCAATGGAATACACTTGTAATTCTCCCAAAAATGGCTTTTGAACTCATGCTGTAATAGGAGATGGGATTGCTGAGCATTTTGTCTACTAACAATACAAGATACAGTAAACGATTTTGCATCTGAGCTCAAACTTAATTTACTTTACATAAAATGTAAATACATATTCAAGATAGAAGACTGAAGCTGTAGATTGTCAAGCTACTGATCATTCAAATTAGCAAAATTACAGTCAAGATACCCTTTTAAAAATGAAGCGAGCTACAGTACACTACAAGTTCCCCATACAAAGCAGCCAACTACTAGGGTTGGGTATAAATATAGATTTTACAATTAATTGTGATCTGCAATTAAAGGATCCGGATATCAACCTGGTCTTATAGAATGAACATTACTATAACTATATTCTTGCAAACTGAATTTTACCTGCAGCACTCTACATTTGACTGTAGCATCCTGGTAAAATTATCAGTAGGGGCCCTATTTTAAGAGTGCTAATGTTAAGTGCAGCGCTATGCCATAAGACAGTGCTATGCATGGAATTTTGTTATTTTGTGCTAGCATGAATGTGGAGCGGAGGGCGGCGGTGCCAGGTCGGAATATCGCGCGCCCGGTCGCGAGGGATAAAGGCGGCCGGTGACGATGGTTCAAGAGAGAGAGAGAATTACGGGCATGTCCGTCATGTGTGTGTTTATGTTTATGTTTATGCTTTTGGTTTAAGTTTTCATTAAATATTATTTATGTTGACAAGACGGTTCTCGCCTCCTCCTTGCCCATCATTTTAATTGTGTTACATTGGTGCCGAACGTCCGGGAAGGAGAAGAGATGCCCGTTGCAGAGTCCTCGACACTGCCGTCCACCCAGGGGAGCGCCGCTGCCATCTGCCGGGTGACGGAGTAGCCCGACCGCCCGGATCCGGGGAACGGCCACCGTCCGCGGGGCAAGTGGGGACTGGATACCCCGACCTCCTGGAGCGAGGGAGCTGCTGCCAGGGGCGGAGGAGTGCCCTGCCGTCCCCAGAGACGTGGAGGGGTCGAGGGAGACCGCCGTCCGCGAGGGGAGGAGGGAAGAATCTCTCCGACCGCCCGGAGCGGTAGGACTGCTGCCAGGGGCAGAGGAGTGTCCCCATTTGCTGCCAGAAAAGCAGAGGGGCATTCTGCCCGCTGGGGGTCGAAGGTTTGACTCCGGTTCGCCTGGGGTTGGAGCGGCTGTCATCCGCCTGAGTGTGGAGGAGTGTTCGAGGACCACGCAACGGTACATCAGAGAACCGGTGAGAACCGCTTTTCTCTCTCTCCTCTCTCTCTCCCTTTCGCACCGTGTTGGCCTTTTCCCTCACCTATTTTGTTTTTTCCCCTCCTGTCTCCTCCCAGGGCGAGGATGGCGGGGATGACCACCCGGGACTCAAGATACACCCTGCCCCAGGGAAAGGGGGGGGTTTACGTCATGCCGGTGGCACCCCTGCCTGAGATAATGCCGGGAGGAGTGTGGAGCAGAGGGGGGCGGTGCCAGGTCAGAATATCACGCGCCTGGTCCCCAATCGGCTTGATGAGGCACGCGAGGGATAAAGGCGGCCGGTGACGATGGTTCGAGAGAGAGAGAATTACGGGCATGTCCGTCATGTGTGTGTTTATGTTTATGTTTATGCTTTTGGTTTAAATTTTCATTAAATATTATTTATGTTGACAAGCCGGTTCTCGCCTCCTCCTTGCCCATCCTTTAACTGTGTTACAATGAACTAAATCTATTGCAAGTAGGTTTGGTGAAATCGCCGGCGCAACACACAAATGTGTTGGATTAAGTGCAGTTGAATTCTGAGGTTCTTCTCTGGTATTTCCACCATCTGTGTCCTATTATAGTCCATACCCTGTCAAGCACAAGTGATATAAACAGTACATAAGACATTCATAAGAAGTTGGTAGTGTAAATGGACTGTATGTAATGAGTTAGAAGAATAGAAAATGTCATGAATTGATGAATGCCAGGCATAACAATAACACATGTAAAAATAACAATAAATATTTTACCATGATCTCTAAACATTTTAATACAAATCTCAAGAGATTACCCCTGAAAAATGTTGATGGTCATAGACATTATTTGATGTTCTGTACTTTCAAAATTTGAACATGGACTTTATTACCACCTGCTGGTGAAATTTTGAAATTTGAACTTCGTTTGAGTCAAGAGGTGGTATTGAAACATCTTAGCGCAACAACCTATTTCTCAGGACAATAGCTAATTGCACTTTGCACAACTTCATTTTGTGCACCTACACCCACAATAGCACAAACACTCCCACACATGGCCATTTGCACTTTGTGCTGGCATGAAAATTGCACTTAGAATTGATGCTCTCACGAAAATTGCATAAAACGTTGTGCACAGTCGTAGAGCATAGCGCTGCGTGTTGCACAATCACAAACTCGTTTAATTCACTTTCATACAAATCATGAATACAATGGCTGATTATGACTTTATATACACTTATTTTTTCAATCAGTTACTCACTCTGTGTTATGATACCGAAACACTTTGACTCTCACGCATCATTTGAAAAATGACACATTTTAATGCTTCTATTACAGACTCACCTATATTTACACGCTCATTCACATGTGATTAACTTCCACTCATAGAGTGTTGGACTTTGGATTTGGACCAAGGCTCACAGCTGACACGTGACAAGAAATTATGTGGTTGCTTCAGAAAATGTGCATTTCCTGTCCAATTTGTAACATATTGTATTTATGTACATAATTTAATGTATTTTATATATAATATATTGACAGCTCTATATATTATTTTACTGCATATTTAAAGACTTTCAAATATATACTAATGATTAAGCTATAATCTGACCAAAATTATGAAAAACTAATGATAAATAATAAAAAAAATTGAATTCATATTTTTGTAATTTACCAAGTTAGAAGTTCCCCTGTGTTAATAAAAACATTAGCTGAGATACTTTCTTTCATATGTAAGCAAAATGTATATTTTAACTGAAATATACCAAAATGAATTAGATTCTAATTGAAACGAAATCTAATCAAGAGTGTGAATCGGAATCAAATTGAATCAGAGAATCTGTTTCAGAACCCAGCCCAACTAACTTGCTTAAGGGGCAATACTGTTTTTTTTAAATATACAGAATTTATCTGGCACAAAAACAATGAGGATCTCAATTACGGTGATAGCATTTGAACAGATACATTTACATACCAAAAATGTAACACTATACAGTATAAAGTCTAAAAAAGTGATGAACTGCAGCATTTAACAAAATAGTGTATTATTTTGTAAAAATGTTTTATGATGTATATTGCAAATTCTAAAATTATTATGTACATTAAAAACATTAAAATGAACAAAGCCATGCACTAAATTAAATCACAATACGTTTTTAAAAAATAAATATATATATATATATATATATATATATATATATATATATATATATATATATCCCAATTTGGAATGCTCAATTCTCACTACTTAGTAGGTCCTCGTGGTGGTGCAGTTTCTCACCTCAATCTGGGTGGTGGAGGACAATTCTCAGTTGCCTCCACTTCTGAGACAGTCAATACGCACATTTTATCACGTGACTTGCTGTGCATGACACCGTGGAGACTCAAAGCAAACTCATGCTACACTCCATGATCCACACACAACTTACCACTCGCCCCACTGAGAACAAGAACCCCTAGTTGCGACCACAAGGAGGATACCCAATGTGACTCTACCCTCCCTAGCAACTAGGCCAATTTGGTTGCTTAGGAGAACTGGCTGGAGTCACTCAGCATGCTCTGGATTTGAAGTCGTGACTCTAGGGGTGGTAGTCAGCGTTAATACTCCCTGAAATACCCATGCCTCCAATCACGATGCTTAATACTGTATCATAATCAAACATGCTTGTCTAAAACATCTCTCTCCCTTATTATTCTTTACTATATTAAAAAAGGACCTTTCTTCCTCTGTAGACCTGTGGAGGAGTTACTATCTGGCACAGAAGACACCTCATCCATCATCATCATCATCATCATCTGCTCAATGGCCTCTTAAAACTTAGTTAGTTGATTTCATGAGGAAGGATAATGGATTTTAGTCCCTCACTTAGGTACTGACATACAGTAGACTTCTCTAATTGTTAACTGTAAAAATTGAGACACATGTGCTGCATCTAGCTTAGTTTTTTTTAAAGGTTTTCTGTCTGAAAAGCTCTTCTCACAGCAATCGTTTTATACACTGATTTTAAAACTACATTTTAAAACTACTTTTTTAGAAAATGTTTACTTTTACATTAAAGACATTCTATGAAATCAAATGACATTTAAATATATGTGCATTTGTTTTTATGAAATAAAGTTTCAAAACCTGATATTCTTTTTAAATCATCAAACGAAAGAGTATTGTTTGGATAAAATATGTAGGCTTACTGTATAATAGAGCTACTGTATAAACATATATGATGTATCTTGCTGTTTTAGTGAATAACTGAAATTGGTGTTTTCTCTGCTATGGCAATCACTTTGCAGCATGAGTAGCAAATTCAAAGATGGTCGATCCGGTCGGACCACAGGCCCAGTGTGGCTGGCCCGTCAGTATGAAGGGTATTTTTGCCACTCTATCAGGTTAAGACATATCATTGTCATGTCAACATGTCATTATCATGGTTAGTTTCAGCAATAAAACAAATAATTTTGAAAATAACCTTCCTGACATTTTATGTGTTTAAATGAGATACAGTTTCATATTCCCCTTGTCATATTTGATTTAGAATAATTGCCTATTACACTAATTGCCATCTTATAGTAATGTTGGATACGTATTTACTTAAAGGTCACTGTAATTGCTTAAATTAGCATGGATCATTATTCACATAATGAGAACTGTCATGTATCTTGTCTGCCAAGACCACCACAGTCATTCTAGAAAAATGTTGTCCTTCTATAGGGATGGTGCTAAGCGCTGGAAAGTGGTAGGCCTACAAAACACTACTTTTCAACTGTAATATAAGTTTTATTTTCAACTAAAATTCAGCAATATATTTCCTAATAGTCCATGTGTGGTGGGAGTGCAGACAGAGGGATAAGGGGAAAGGATAAAGCACTAGTGGGAATAGAAAAATACTAATGCCAATATGTTAAAGGGAATACCAATAGGAAAGCTGACTTTTGCCACCCTGTTGATATATACTGGGAAATACAAACCTAATCAGTGCTGAAAGGACTTAGTCTTACAAAGAGCAGGTAGACCAGCCAAGCACAGTGATCCCCCTATAAAAGACACTTCAACCACAGGAGAAATCAGTAGTGAAAACACAGCACTCTGTGACAGGGGCCCCACCACCATAAGCAGGGAACAGCTGACCCCCTACACTGGGTCCTCATCTCATGAGAGAAAACAGAGAAAAACATTTTTTGCCACCATTTAGAGGACACAAAGCTAACAAACTCAGATGAGAGTTTTAACCCACACAAAAGAAAATATTAAAGTGTAAAGAGCAGGGGGAGAGAGAGAGAGAGAGAGAGAGAGAGAGAGAGAGAGAGATCACATATTACCATACTAAGATCAACTTCCATACCCCAACCACCCCAAAGCCCAAATTGGAACAAACTGGGTTGGGGAGTAATGGAATACATGTAATGGGAATACATACTTAAAATACAAAATATAAGTAACTGTATTCCACTACAGTTACAATTTAAATTGGTAATTAGAAAAGTATTTGATTACTGAATATATTAATCTGCATTTTATTGTCATTTGCTTCATTTAATCCTTTCAGATGGAAAACATTTATACATATAATGATGTGATCCAAAGTGCATTTGAACAGCGGTGAAACACTTTCTTATGATGTGTTACATTCATATGAGAAGTAAGTTTGAAGTAAAATTGTCAGCTTTACGCTGAGCTAAAATGCCATTTCCAGCCATTTTACATGCACATGTTACCAGGAACATTCATATTTTTTTTTTATCAAGTAAATTCACATTGGATCATACGTTTTTTCTTTACCGCAGCCATCACGGTAATTGTCTAGTAAGACCTTTGATATTAGGGCAAAAATAGTATTCTTGATAATTTTTGTATTGTTTTCCTGTAAAAATATCTAAAAATCATTCAAACAAGATCAGTTTGATTGATCTTGTTTTAGAAACAACACTGCATAAGATATTTAGGTTTTTCAGAGAATGCATTTTTATGAGTATTTTGTCTTACTGTACTGGCGAGTTTTTTTAGTCAAAACAAGTGAAAAAAAATCAACCAGACTGAATAAGTAATCCAAAGTATGTAGACTATGTAACTGACATTGAGTAATCTAATGGGATAAGTTACATATTACATTTTACAGCGTGGATCCTGTAATCTGTAGTGGAATACATTTAAAAAGTAACCCTCCCAACCCTGAGAAACAAATCGCAGACTTTGAGTGAAATTCAAAATGACATTTATTTGATGAATGTAAAACAGAAAAGTTATGTCTCTCTTTGGCGTAGGCCCTGTCTAGTGGCCCGAAGAATTTGTACTCTGTACCATCATATCCTGCCAGAGATAGGAGGCAGGGATGAGGAGCCTACCCCCATGCAGGACGGGACTGAACTGGTGGTGGTGGGATGGTGGAGGTTGCCATGTTAGCACACTTTAAAAGCAATATAATAAATTGTGAGCAGATTATAAATCAATGGCTTACGTGTGATTGACTAGGATTTACCCAGCTAATGGTGCGATAATGTACAGCTGCTAGTCTTCCCACTAGAACTACGTTGCGCTTACATTTTCAGAGCCAGTCACAGGGATTTCAATAGAAACTAGCAAAGAACTGAGCTGAAATTAAACTAACTGAGCTCAATACTGTATCATAATTAAACACACTCATCTAAAACATCTCTCTCTCTCTTTCTCTCTCTCTCTCTCTCATATTATTCTTATATTAAAACCTCTCTTCCTCTGCAGATCTGTAGAGGAGTTAGTATCTGGCACAGAAGACTCCTCATCCATCATCATCATCATCATCATTATCTGCTCAATGGCCACTCAGTTAGTAATAGTAATTTTCAATGATTATGGATTTTAGACAGAGTAGGTTTAAACAAATTGAGCTGAAACAAAACAAAAACAAAAACAAAACAAAACAAAACAAAACAAAAGCAAAACAAAACAACAGCATCAGGAATTCAGCCCTGGAGCCTTAATGCAAATGGACGCATTCTGGTGTGCTAATTATATCACCTAAAAAAGGACCAACAATAACAAAAAGCTATTGACAGAGGCACTGTTCCCATACAAACACAGGTCTCATTTGAGTTAGAGTATATTGTATAAAGGGATAGTCACCATTATAACACAAACAATAAAACCACTGTTTCCTAGCTTGGATGTATGGCTTACAATTGGTGCAGTTAGCAAGCTATTTTACTCTTTTCTGAGTTAGAGGCCTTTGCTCATCTTATGACTAGATCAACAGATTAAGAAATATAACTGATTTTATAAGATGATTGGTTATATGATCACATTTAAAATTAATAATTTCATCCTACATAAATACAAAAGTCCATGTATGTCAACATTTTGGAACAGTATTACTCAGAAATACAAAGACAATTTGATTAAACTTTAATGTCCTTGTATATAATTCAAAACTACTTTTGAGCATCACCTTGTCAGGTAAATGAAAAAACATGAAATATTAATGTTATGATAAGTGTGCAATAAATATTGCAAGTATGACCAAATGTAGAGTTGCATGACTTGCATTTCATTTTTGTTTGCTAATTGCAGTCGCTATCTGAGCCTCAACAGGCTCAGCAGCTTGCCATAGTATCACAAGTGTAACACAAGAAGGCTGCTCCATCTGTCAACCAATATAACCCTAAAATGAAAATCTGCTTAAACAGATTATGTGGGTGGACCTTAATTCAATTTGTATCAAGTTCAAGCAGTCGAAAAACAAAGACCTATAAGCTGCTAAAATACTCATGATCAACATGTTCTTGTTAGTATTCATAGGTTTTTGTACATACAGTGTTGTTCTAGCATACACACAATTCTGTAAGTTTTAATAGACAATGAAACATACAAATAAACGTATTGACAACATCTGACAGCACTGACAGCAACATGATCACATAGGAAAATGACATGTGGTTTCCAAGAGCTCTATAGTATCGGCCACACTATGCCAAGTCATTGACAAGCTCCATCTCCTATAAGGCATTTTTGCATTGGCTCCAGCATTTATCGTTCCTTGTGGTGTAACCACACGCATGTTGCATCAGCAGCATGATAGACCTGGGTTTGAATCCCATATTGAAACCAAGAAGTAATCACGTTCACATAATCAGGATTAAAAGGTCCTAACTAATCGCTTTTGGCACCCCTCTGCGGACAATATACCCGGAAAATGGAGCGCACACATGCCCACATGCCCAACAACACTTGTCGCTTTGATTACTAGGGGCAGTGTTTAAAATGTCTGTAATCTCAGAAACATTTTAGCTAAGCAAAAGTCAACCTAATGTTTCCGACCTCACTGTGAGACTAGTCTGACTTTAGATGCCTACAGGTTGTATGAATCCTTTGATGTTCATTATTTGTGGAATGCATAGGTTGATTGTATTGTATTCATAATAAATTAAATTCATAATACATGTTTAACACTATCATATGTTTAAATGTATTTACCTTATGCAGTGCATTATAATTAATTATTAGATTTCCAAAGGCTGGTTGGAACCAGTTACCATCATTTTTCACAGGATTCGTAATGACTTGTACATGTCTGAAGTTGTACGGTTATGTTTTATGTACGTTTTAATGTCTATCCAAATGTACAAAAATATATATAAACTTACAAATATGCATGAGATCAACCTGTGTATATATATAAATAGCATCCCTGAATGGCATTACTTATCATGAAGGTTAACCATTTTTAACTGCTGGAGCAGTTCACTGAATCCAGGCCTGGCAGATGCAGGTGCAGTATAATTAGCGACCCATAATTGTCTACATATCAAGACTCCCAATGGGTTTTTCTGCAAAACATTGGCAAGGTGAGCTGATAGGACTGTTTGCTGCTGCTGAGAGCTCTGATATGTGTGCTGGTGTTTATTTTTACTCCTCTTCTCTATCAGTCCTGTTCTTAGATGAAGATACAGGCTCAGTGAGATATTGAGAACTGTGAGCACTAGAAATGTGGGAGACATATTGGCTGTGATGAATCTGAATCCCTTGCTCTAGATCTGTGTGTGCGTGTGTGTGTGTTGCTCAGCTCAGCTCTGTTTATTTATAGCTTTTCCAATGCTCAGAGCAGAACTCCCAAACACTCCTCCTCACAAAGTGTATTTCTGCACATACACACGCAGATACTTTGCAAATCCCCAAAAGTGTGCTGTTTTTTTTTCTTTCTTGGATTGTATGTTCTTTCTTTCTTTTTATAATTTCACGCTATTCTATTCCTTGTTATAGTTGGCCTTTCTGTATTCCACTTATTTTGGTTGTGTCATCTTTGTGACAAAAAGGGTGTTCTCGTATTAATGAATCAGTGGCTGAGACAGACTTCCAGTATCACAACTGCTTGTTAAAGAGCGATCTAATCCTGTTTTCGTTCAATAAGCCCGCGCACGAGGTTTGAGTTTACAGACCTATTGGTATAACAACAGCTCCGAGATGATCTTCGAAGAACGGAGCAATCCAGGATCGGGTAAAATCATCTAAGAACGCAGCCCAGGTTGGTAAAATGATAATGTGAAGACAACACCTCTGCCATCCTGTACCATCGGCAGTGAAATGAATGAACACAAGTGGTAAATTTGCCTAGCATCTACCAAGTGACAGAATAATTAGCACAAATGTATTGTAGAGTTTGATTGGACAGTTATTTACATCAACAACAAAAGATTTGTAAAATTTGATGAGCCTATTTATTTTGCTATCCTTACTATATACTATTTGATTGTATGGCTAGTTGCATTTACTATTTGAATTCAGCACAAGTTGTTTCCCTGCTGTCAGCGATGCTTTCTGAATAGACCTGCAACATATTTCCTTCCCTACAGATTTTAGGCATCCATCTTGACCTAAACTTAAACTCACTCTAAAGATATCCAAATTCCCAAAATGCTAATAAAGCTCAACAAATCAGCTGAGCAACCATAGTATTTGCAAGCAAAACATACGCATGAATGGGGCCCCACTGCACTGAGTCTAATTACTCAGCCCAAGCAATGTCCATTCATCATCGTGAAGTGACCTAAAAGTTATTGTCAGCCACCCTGTAAAAACCAGGATAGCCAAGGGCTCAGTTGCACTTTCAACATGTCTCATTTTAGAGCCTGTCCCATAATGCACTTGGCCAACCTCTCTTTAGTAGAGCCTTTTTTTATGAAGTGTCAAATGCTGAGCCACGCTAGATTATCAAAGCAGTAGGAGTCATGATCGCTTAGCGCAGTGAGATTTATAATTACTGTTTTGATAAGAATGTTGTTTGCTCCTTAGTTGTGCACGGCTTGAGATGAAACCTAGATCTTGGTGACTAACAGGCTCTCAGGATTTGAGTCACAGCACAAATGACTATAAAAAGCATATGAGACTACAGTTTGAAATAGCATGTCCTCACATTTTTCTACACCACCCTTGGCCTTGATCATTTAGCCGATGCCTTATACAAAATGCACTGACCGGAAAATAGTGGCCTTTAACTTCATAATGGACTGTAAGTTGTGGAATGGTTGTATAAGAGAGATCAGGGCTAAAAGTTACACTTTTTTTACTGCAGTGGATATTTATCAGGGTAGGTTTCTTTTTGAAAGTCAGTTTCAAAGTATATACCAGCCTTTCATAGGATTTTCAGCTAAATGTAAATAGTAAAACAGCTTTCAAAAAACAGTTTAGTTACATTTTAATTAATTAAATTGTATGAATTTATAATATTTCAAACACATGACAAATTGCCCACACCTGATATTTATGAAAGTTGCACTTGTCTCGAGAACACAGTTCAGCCTTTCGGTTAAAACATACCATCATTATACAATTTTACAAGAGTTTTGTGTTAACATGTATTTAGTGAACGCAGCAGCAAAAATATAATATTGGAATTTCAGTTTTTAGGATTAATTTCACAATCCTCAAAACATTCATGTTACTGAGGCCACCTCCACACTTGTATGTTTTCATTTGAAAATGCATTGATTTAGCTACTGTATGTTTAAGCCTCTCAACCACACTGGAACAGCGCTTTCCTCCACAAAAAAATGGAGCATCTTAAAATGCTCTCCAGTACGGCCTACTCTGGAAAGCAATGATGTAGAAAAACTTTAGTTCACCCAAAAATGAAAATTCTCTCATCATTTACTCACCCTCATGCCATCCCAGATGTGTATGATTTTCTTTTTTTAGCAGAACACAAGCAAAGATTTTTAGAAGAATATATTAGCTCTGTAAGTCCATACAATGCAAGTGAATGGTGATCAGACCTTTATAGCTCCAAAAACACAAAGGAAACATAGAAGTAATCCATATGACTACAGTCATTAAATATATATATCTTCAGAAGCAACATAGCAATAGTTGTGGATGTGAAATAGATCAAAATTTAAGTTTTGTTTTTACTCTACTCTCTTCACTTTTACTTCTGAAAGTCACATCTGGTGCCTGTTTAGTTTCACTTTCACATCTAAAAGTTAAAGTTAAAGTGGAGATTTAGAGTTAAAAACCCATTCCCATTATATTGCTTTTGGAGATATGGATTTAAACACTGGAGAAATTTGGATTACTTTGTTTCCTTTATGTAATTTTTGGAGCTACAAAGGTCTGATCACCATTCACTTGCATTGTATGGACCTACAGAGTTGAAATATTTTTCTTAAAATCTTAATTAGTGTACTGCAGAAAGAAGAAATGAAGTCATACACATGTGGGATGGTATGAGAGTGAGTAAATGAGAGAATAAACTATTCCTTTAAAATATAGTTTTCAAACGAAAATTGCTTAGTTTGAATGTGGTCTGAGATATAGCCTTTGTGACAAATTCCCTGTGTGACAACTAACCCTGGTCTCCCCTATATCTAGAAGTAGAAGATGAGTTTTAATGCGTTCCCCATCTGAAGTCATTACCCTTAATCTATTAATAGTTTAGATGATATCTTAGTTGTCTGTTTTTGATGGATGTCTCATTTGGGGAAATTGCCTGATCATTTATCAGTAATTTGCAGTAACCTGTATGGTCACCAGATGTGCGATTAGATACATAATAATAAGTATCCTTTCCCCCCGCATTTAATGTACCTCATTTCATTTATGAAATTGATGAGAAACTTTCTTTTCTAACTTTGGTTCGTCTGTACAATTTTAAGCTCAACTAAGTTTGTACTGGCTGTTAACATTAATCAAACTTTTGGTTAGTCCACATAAATCAAGTCTGAATTGTAATTTGTCTGTGTAAGGTATGTAAAGAATTTGATGCACATCTGTGGGATAATTCTGCCAAATATCGAGTGTGGCTAAGTTGTGGGCCAAACCGGTAATTTATTTCTGTCCCCTGTGCCCAAGACAGATTGCCAGCTTCTTCTTCATATGGCTCAGCATCATTCCTCTGGGTATCTCCCTTCTCTTAAAAATTAAACTGTAATATTATTACATGCACGATTAAACTATATTTACTATTAATGATCATTGGCAAGGAATTTTGGAGAATAGATGGAATTAGCTGGTATCACAGAACTCATGCTAGAAAACGAATGAATAATTCATACAAAACAAAACTCTGTGAACAGATACAGTAGATAGATTGTTTATTAATATATATATATATATATATATATATATATTATAATGATACCAGCAATATACACCTATCTGCCATGCCAATAATAATTGAAAGCAATTCAAATAATGAACAGCAACAAAAAAACTTTTGCACACCAGATTGAGATTTATATCAATAAATGGTGTCAGCTCAACTTTATACTCACAATAAAATAATGTTGTAGAAGGTTTGTTGTCTGGTCAATGAAGGAGGCAACGAACTGTCAACTTGAGTATTTTTATTGGTCTTCAGAGTCGTTCATAAAACTTAAACAAAAAATGCACTCAGTGGAAAAGTAGTCTCTCGCGAGACACCACACACACACACACACACACACACACACACACACACACACACACACACACACACACACACACACACACACACACACACACACACACACACACACCACACACACAAATTCTTCTTATTGCACACACAATGGCACAGACTCTCTCTCTCTGTGTCAATATGAAACCTTGTGCACCATTTTATGTCTCCCTCTGCCATCACTACAACAAGAAACAGGTGTTAGAGATAATGACAATCCAGGTAACAAGCCTTACTGCTCTCTCTCTCCCGCAGACAGACACACAACCTGACTATCACCACAAACGTGTATGTATTAATGATTCATTTTAATATTTAAGAGAGGAGACGTACCCAGAGAAACAATGCTGAGCCATATGAAGAAGAAGCTATCTGTCCAAATCAATCAGGTCAGAGTAAACTATTCAATGAAAATATCATTTGATTGGTTACCAGCTGGTAGTCCAGCCTTCCCCATCGCGTTTGCAAAAATCTTTTCAGTGTGAAATTCATGCCAAAAGTGTGAGCGCAACAAAGTGATAACAGAACAGTGTATATCAGATTATTTATGTATATATTTAATGTATGTGCAAAATGTGTCACGCCCTGGTGAGTTGCCATACGAAGAGAAATAAATCATATAGAAAGAGATCATTACATCGGCTACCTGTTAAATTCCGTATTCATTTACAAATTCTGTTAACTACACACAAAGCTTTGAATGGTCTAGCTCCACAGTACTTAAGTGATCTGCTACCACGCTACATTCCAACACGTTCATTATGATCACACAATTCTGGCCTGTTAATAGTTCCTAGAATATCAAAATCCACTAAAGGAGGTAGATCCTTTTCATATTTGGCTCCTAAACTATGGAATAGTCTCCCTAACACTGTTCGAGATGCAGACACACTCCCTCAGTTTAAGTCTAGACTAAAGACTCATCTATTTATTCAGGCATACACCAAATTTATCCTCCAACCCACAATTAGGCTGCTTTATTTGGGTCTGCCGGAACCAGAAACCAGAAACATTGAGCATGATTTATAACTCTGCAATACATTGAATGGCATCTATGCTTATATTATTTTATTTGTTTCCCTGTCTCAACCTCAGGACTCCTAGCCTGAGGTCACCAGAACCGGCTGGATCCAGCACCATTCCTGCTTCAAGTTGGACTCCACTGCTACGTGTTGCTGAATGATGATGACTAAATGCAGCCGTAAACCTCACTTCAGTCTATTATGATGGACTTCAGAGGTTGAACTGATGCCAACTCCAACCATAAGACATGGGATAATTAATATGCCATTGTCTGAACCTTGGATTTAGGATGGACCACACCGAACCACACAAGGTTGAACTGCGTTTCACATCCCTGATCTCTGGCTGCATCACCTCGTTCTATTGATGGACTTCGATCTTGAAATGGAATGCATAGACTAACAATTGCCAACAAAAGCCTTACTCAGCCAATTAACAAGGACAATTGCATCTATGTGAACTTCTGCAGTTAATCCAGGATGGACTTCAAAGACATTGGTCATTAATTTTACAGTTCAAACAAAATCGATGTTTAAACGCTGACCCTTAACCCTTACTTAGTTTAATAATTTTAAACCATGACTTGCACTATACATAAGTAATATTTACATTATATTCATGATGTTAGCCAGAGGGGAACTGGCCCCCACAGTGAGTTCTCACAAGGTTATTTTTCTCCATTAATCTACATCTTATGGAGTTTT
Source organism: Xyrauchen texanus (assembly GCF_025860055.1). Classification (NCBI taxonomy): domain Eukaryota; kingdom Metazoa; phylum Chordata; class Actinopteri; order Cypriniformes; family Catostomidae; genus Xyrauchen; species Xyrauchen texanus. The sequence goes on along the minus strand of NC_068298.1, from coordinate 8,723,657 downwards.
GTGTTCCTTGCCACAGTCGCTTTCAGCTTGCTCACTGGGGTTATTAATACAATTATCATTTAATTACTTATTTTTAAACACGATTAACAATCGTATTTTATCTAATTACACAATGGTTATTCATCGACATTATAGACATCACAGTTTTATCGTCTGTTAATGCCTGATCTTCTGTAAATCTGCTTTGAAACGATGTGTGTTGTGAAAGGCACAATACAAATAAAATTGACTTGGCTTGACATATAGTTGGTACTTTAATGTATCCCTTTTGCAGAACCCTGGATTACAACAAATGTTAAAGGCTGAAATCAATGTTTATATGGAGACCAATTGGTCCTTAGTATCCTCTGTGGGCATGACTTGGGAGGTACTTAAAGCGGTTCTTAGGGGTCGGATCATACAGTATGCCTCATTCATCCAAAAATCAGAAGCATGAGAATTTGTGGAACTAGAAGGGAATATTAAAAGTGCCAAGGCAGTGCTGAAAAGCCAAATGTCATCTGATGCCTCAGAGAATTGACCTGACTGAAATACAGATTTAATACTATTTTGTCACGGAAGGTGGAGTTTTGGGTATTCTGGGAAAGACAGTCATTCTTTGAGTCTGGGGACAAAGCAGGGAAGCTTTTGGCTAGATACATAAAACAGAGAGTCTTTTTCTACCATTCCCTCAGTGAAATCTGGTGGTGGTAAAATATTTAACTCGGCCATTGATATTAATAATGCCTTTAAAGAATTATATCTTGTTTTTTCTAGCTCCACATCTTCATCTACTGATGAAGATATTATAAACTTTCTGGAACCTGTAGAACTCCTTAAACTGACGACTGAACAAAAACATTCTCTTGATTCTGAGATTTACTCTGGTTAGGGGCACCTGGCATGGTTGCCCTCTTTCCCCATTATTGTTTTGTCTGGTCTTGGAAACATTAGCAGTTTTGATAAGGAAGGAGGATGATTTTCCAGGGGTGGTGGTGGGATATATGGTACATAAGCTTTTTCTTTTTGCAGATGATATTTAATTATTTGTCTCCAACCCCAATTGATCTATGCTTTACCACAGAATTATTCAGAAATTTTCTTAGTTCTCAGGATACAGAGTCAATTGGTCTAAATCCAAAGCTTTGGCTCTGATAGCATACTGCCCAATAACGGCTTTCCAGCCGGACGCCTTCCAGTGGCCCAAAAGGACATTAAGTATTTGGGCATTTTATTTCAAGCAAATTTATGTGATTTAGTTAGAGTTAATTTTGACCACATAATAAAAAGGTTTCTGAGTGATGTGAGCAGGTGGGCTTCATTACATTTATCTATGATTGGGAAGGTTAATGTTAAAATGAATTGTATTTCAAAATTATACTACTTACTACAGACTCTCCCCATTGAAGGTCACCTTTTTTATTTTAAACAATGTGATAGTATAGCTAAATCCTTTATCTGGAATGGTAAACATCCTCGGATGCATTTTAACAAGTTACACAGGCCAGTATACAAAGGTGGGTTATTTCTCAGCAAGATTATGCTTTACTACTATGCTTTTGGTCTCAGATGTTTGGCACATTGGTCGCTTCCTCCTGAGAGAGCTTCTCCCTGGCTTATTGAACAGGAGGTCCTTGCCCCTATCTTGCCTTTGCAAAGTCTTTCTACCAAGCTGCCTAGAGAATTAAGTGTGGACAAAATTTTCTTGTGTGTTCAATTACATTTATTTGAACGTTGGCTTAAGTGGGGCAGTGGTGGCTCGGTGGTTGAGGCTCAGGGTTACTGACCAGAGGGTCGGGGGTTCAAGCCCCAGCACCACCAAGATGCCACTGTTGGGCCCTTGAGGAAGGCACTTAACTCCAGGTTGCTCCGGGGGGGATTGTCCCTGTAATAAGTGCACTGTAAGTCGCTTTGGATAAAAGCGTCTGCCAAATGCATAAATGTAAATGTAAAGCATTTGGTTAAACCCATAATTGTGAATTAACAAGTCCCCTTTTCTGCTGGACAGAATGGATTGAGAAGGGTGCTACTATGCTGGGTGACCTATATGAAAATGGAGCGTTGAGATCCTTTGAAAATATTATACAGTGGTTTGGGATTCCCAGATCTCAATTCTTCAGGTACTTACAGCTGTGCCATCTACTCTGTATCACCTTAGGGTGTAGTGTGCAGCCCCTAAAAAGGGGCAAACACTCTTGAGATGGTGCTTGGTGCTTTTAGAAAAGGTTATTAAGCTTCAGCGTACTATTCCAGGCTAATTCAGGAATAGTACATTTAGAGGATGTATCTAGGGCAGTATTTTGCAACTTTTTTCTGCCACGGCATACTTTTAACGACTAAACAATTATAAGGCACACCACTATCCCACATAGTCTAACCATCGTCAATATTTGTCCTTTTTAAGAACTTGTTGATCCATGTGTTTTTTGTCTGTTTTAGTAGCATGTTCAGTAATGTTTGAAATTCGGTTGTGTAAGAAAAAAAATCACATAGGTAGGCTATGCTATGTGAGGTCACAGGTGGCAAGAGCACTAAGTGGGTTATGAAAAACAACAAATTTGCTTATTTTCTAATTTGTAGATTTGTTCTTGCAATGACACAAGAAAATTACAGGGATGCAAACTCATGAGGGGCGAAAAAAGGTAAGACAATCACTGGTCCACGAAAATTCTTCTGGGGATATTTTTTTTTTTAAAGAATAAGCTAAAAGCAATTCCAGCTATTTTAGCGATTCAAGTTTATTCAAGTATACAATTGTGCAGAAATAGCTGCAACATAAAGAGTATTTTGCTTCTGCTTCACAAATTTTATCAATGTTATTATTAACTGGCAGGATAAGCGGTTGACGATAGATGGATGGATGGATTATTAACTGATTAGTTCATGACCCTTTCTGGAAATGTCACTAGGTGGCGACACATGACCGTGTTATGTGCTATGAGTGAGTAAGTGAATCATTTTGAGTCGTTCATGACCGAAATCTACCAAGAGACTTTATGGTGTTTAAGCATTAAAAGAACAAAGCAGATCTATAGTCTTCCTTTAGGCTGAGCATTATATTTCATAAAAAAAGACAACAATAACAGTCTAATAATGGTGAATTTAAATAACATCATTACCGTCTCCTTTATTAAAACTTGCATGTCTACAAGTCTACTGACTTCAGTATAAGAATTATAAGTACAAAGCAGATCTACGGTATAATTTTCCTACAGTAGCCTATTTAAACTGCTGAGTGTAGCTTTTATCAGGAAAGACCACAATAATAGACATAGACAATAATTTTGAGTTTCAACAATGTTCTTTCATCATTGTAAAGGGCATTTCACATGAGTTGAGTCGAGGCGTCAATGCTCCGTTCAACGCCAGCGTCAAGCACCACATCGCTCTCCACATGACAAGAGTTGGAGAAAGCGTCACAGAGGGGCGATTTTATGAGTTTATCATGTAAAAAAGCATGGCTCCTCTGTTACTGTATTCTCTAAATTCACAATTCTCCTCTCACTGCCATAGTTAGCTCAATCTCTCTCTTCTTTGTCAGTGTCTATTAACACTAATTCCCACTTAACACTAATTATAATCTTCAATATGACAATCATTCGATTCTCCAAATATATTATAGGTGAATCCATGTCACCACAGGGGTGGATGTCGTTAGTTGAAGGGGATGTTGTCTTTGGGCCATATTTCAGAGACATTTGTCAAGGGCTTAATCTTGCATGTTAGGAGAAAGCAGCATGCATGCGGAATGTATTCAGAAATTAAAAAGCAAAGATATATCAAGCAATTTAACTATTTAGCTTGATTCCAGACTTTCTTGGCTTTTTCAGTGCTCAAATTTACCTTAAAGGAATAGTTCACCCAAAAATAAAAAAAATATCTCATGATATACTTACTCTTAAGACATCCCAGATGTGAATGACTTGCCTTCTTCAGCAGAACCGAAGTGAAGTTTTTATAAGCACATTTCATATCTTTTTATCCATTCCATGCAAGGAAATGGGTGGCATCAGGCTGCTGGCTGTTTGACAGTCCAAATAGTATATTTAGACAGCATAAAAGTAAGGATAATTATCTATTTATTTTTTACACCAACCTGTCGGTTTACTTCTGAAGACATTAATTGATGACTGAAATTGTGTTGATTACTGCCTAATTATGCCATTTGGACCATCAAATAGCCACCAGCCTAATTGTAACGTTTGGTGTCCTGGAGTCAGGAGGAGGATAGGAGACACAGGAGTAGGAACTTCAAATCCTTTAATCACATACACAGGAGTGGAAACTAACAATAAACTAATCAACATACCAACCTCACATTTCAAACATGACAATACAAACATGACCAAACATTACCGTTCAATCAAGGACTGACAAACCAATGAACAGAACTAGCAGGTCTATATACGCACACAGGGAACTTAATGAGGGAATGGCATACAGGTGGGGATAACGAGGAAGTGATCAGGGCAGTGAATATTGGGAAACATAGTGCAGGAGAGAACTTCAAAATAAGAGTCCTTGAACGTGGTGAAGACAGACTGTGATGCTAATGGAACCCATTTACTTGCATTGAATGGACAAACTGAGCTGAAATCATCTCTGTTACATATGTGAACTTGGTTCCCTGAGTGGAACGAGACGCTGCATTTGATAACTATGGGACACTGTCTGAGTGTCACATAGTCTGAAGCCCTTATACAATCATGGCATTTTATTGGCTGATGGCCCTTAAGTGACACCCCCTAGGGGGCTACGTCACAGGCTCCATAAAGGTGCTAGCTTTATTTAGCTTTTTTTTGGGATTAGTGAAAGCCTGAAATGTTATGGTCTACGAGCGAAACAACATAGAAATAACCTTGGGAAAATAGCCCAAACAAGGTCTTAACACAACTTTTGAATACCCTGATGAAAAATCTGCACACGAAAGATTGACTGACAGGGCATGGAAATCACAGACTCTCTTAAACAATGCCAATACCACTAGCAGTGCCGTCTTAAGAGTAAAAAAAACTAAAACATTTTTGTCAAAGGCTTGAATGGAGGACCGGAGAGCACCTCTAAAACAGTAGCTCAATAAAGGAACGTGGTCGGGACCAAAAATTCTAAGCCTGCGTACCTTGCGCATAAAGCGCAAGACAAGAGAATGTCTTCCAACAGCAATTGATAGGAGCATGTTCAGCCGCTATAGTGGCAACATAGACATTAAGCATTGCTGGGGCATCCCCAGCCCTGAAATGCTCCTGCAAAAATTCCAGCAGTGTACCGACAGGGCAGTGAACTGGATTTTCACTTTGAGCTGTACATCAAGAAGCAAAACTACACCACTTTAATGTATATAGCCTCCACTGTGATGGAGCTCTAGCATTTAGAATGGTATTACCCACAGTGGGGGATGACCCATCATTCAAAAGAGCACCCCGTTGATGGGCCAAACCCCTAACTTCCACAAGTCTGGCAAGGGGTGCCAAATGCTAACCCCCGCCTGAGACAACATGTTCGCTCTGAATGGAATTTCCCAAGGCATCTTTTCCAGGAAAGAGACAAGAGTTGAAAACCATACTTGAGCTGGCAAATACAACACCACTAACAGAAGCCGAACCCGATCCTCCCGAACCCTCTGCAGAACTGCGTACAGCAGACTGACTGGTGGAAAAGTGTAAAGACACACTCTCGGCCACTAATGCTCCAGCGCAACGTTGCCCAGTAGTGCCGGGGGAGAGAAAGAGAGAGAAATGCATTGCCAGCAAGTCCAGCACCACACCTAGAAACAGAGTCTGTTGTCTGATGCTCTTGTCTAGGTTTACACGCAGCCCTAGACTTCTCAAAAGGCTGAGAATGACATCTCGATGTTGGGAAGCCAAAGTCTCTGAGTGAGCTAACACCAAACAATCTTAAAAGCTGCAATATCTGAAAAGGGGGAATCTCCTCTATTGCCCCTTTTTCTAAGAGAGAGTGAATTTCCAGAATCAAAGATGGGGCTTCCTAAACAGAGACATTTGTCGGAACAACCACACTGAATAATGGCGGAGCCCGCCTGAATTGAATGGCATAACCATGCTCTATCATTCGATATCAAGTATCAAGTTCGAAATGCCCTGCAACTGCTTCCAAGTATTGTATTCAGGCATAAATGACGAGAGCCCTGAAATGCTTTTACAGCACGGATGCTGACAGAGTAAACCTTTTTGCTGGTATTTTGAATAGGAAAAATGTGTGAACACTGGGGGAAAGTTTCTTTGAGAAAACTGGTTCGCCACAATGGCCCCAGCATTCTTTATGGGGAAACAATGTGTGGTGCTTATGTTCACTGTGTGTTTTGTATATACTTGTCCTTGATGAACATATTGATGAAGGTAATGGGGTGGGGATATATGAGGAATAATTGTACAGTCAGCTGTTTGTTATAACAAAATTAACCTTCTTCTTGTGTCACCATGAGTTATTTTGTAATAATTTCCATCTGAATGTAGATTATCCTGCATAACAATCATCTACTTGACAAATAAATTAATTAATGTATATGAAATGTTGATTTGCATTGATATAATTATTATATGATAAGAGAGATTCCAAAGAATCCAGAAATAGCTCATTTTCTCCTCCAGTTTGCATCAGAGTTCAGTTGGTGATTACTTTGTGAAATCATACCACTCATTACAAGACCACTTGCCAAATAAATAAGTTAATGTACATGAAATATTCATTTGAGTTGAAATTATTTATTAGCTTACTTGTAGAGATTGCAAAGTGATATAAGAGGTAGAAAAGACTATTCATTCTTAGATGACTGATCTGATATCTAAGGTGGCCGTGAAGTGCAAAAAAACACAACAAATCTAAAAACACAATGGCACATCCAAAGACAAAATAACAATTCAGAAACATATCAACAAATCATACAACATAATGGCAAATCCGAAAACAAAAGAACAAATCAGAAAACACAACACCAAATCCAGTAAAAAACAAGTTAGAAAAACAACAAGAATTAAGAAAACACAACAGCAATTCAGTAGAAACGAAAAGGGATGGTACTATGGCTTCTTACCTGATTGGCTGTGTGATTGAGACCTAGTCCTTTCTTCAGGATTGGTTCTCTTATTATATCAAAATCCATGCAAAAAGGTCAGTGATTGAAAAACTGATTGCATTTGTAGTGTTTTCTCTTTCTGGAAAACTGTAACAGGAAACTTTTTAACACAGAGAATAAAAAGAGCAAGCGGGAAAAGTTCGCGGGGAGGGGCTCGCGGTAGAACCGCTGCCAGGGGCGGGGGGGGACCCCTTCTGCTCACCAAGAACGTGGCGGGACGTTCCATCCGCCAGGGGCTGGTGGACTGCCTCTGATCCACCCGGAGAGGCGCGGCTGTCATCAGTTAGATGTCCCCTCCCTCATCCAGGTGGACAGGGATGACCTGCCGGCAGATGGGGCTTCGGGAATGCCCTCCCCAGGGAAAGAGGGGGCGTATGTCATACCGGGGGCTCCCCTGCCTGAGAGAACGTGGGAGGAATGTGGCAGGGCGGAGGGCGGGGCCGGGTCGTGATTCTACACACCCGGTCCCTTATCAGGCTAATCAAGCCTCCGAGAGGGATAAAGGCTGACTGCGGAGGATTGTGCGAGAGAGAGACATAGTTTACGGACATGTCCATCATGTTTGTGTTTGTCCTTTGTTCAGTTTACCACTTAAACTATTATTTACATTGCCAAACCGGTTCTCTCCTCCTCCTTTCCATTGAACTACGTTACAGCAGGATTTATCTTTTTAAGTAAGAACATTTTAAACACTGTTGTTTAAAAAAAAAAAAAAAAAATAGAACATAATAAAGGTTCAGGTTGCTTTCAATAGATCAATTTTCCAAGTATATCTAATTATATGGATACAATATTCAATTAGTTTAGATAAAACACCACTAAAATTCATCAATATGTCATTTTTACATTACACAGGTTGTAGCAGGCTGCCAGTGGTGTGAACGACTAACATTTTGTTTGTTTTTTATTATTATTATAAAAAAAATGAATACTGCATATCTATAATTACACATCCTGGGGAAATCTCACCTAGAGTAAATCAGCATATCTAATGGCAGCATTCTACAACCTTTATAATATAAAAATAAAATCTTGAAATGGTTTACAGTACCATATTGTATATTTACAATTGTGTTGGCAACTAAAATTGCCAGTAAGTTACTGTACATTTTTTACAGTATAGTTCTTTGCATTTCCAATATGGTGCTCTTGGTGGAATGTGCTGTAGGAAAATGAAGTGGTGACATTCCCTAAGCTCCCTGAAACTCCTCTATTTCTCCTTAAGATGTAGACTGTGTTGTCAGAACTTGGCTGGGCCTTTCCTTTAAGCATTGCTTCTCCACCCATATGGGCAGCTGAAAGATTGATTAACTAATCCATGCATGATTAATGCTCAAGCCTTTAGCATTTTCCATGTGTTCCTGCAGAGCGCTATCAGCCATGTGTGCTCACTTTTACTGGCTCATGCATCCCAGTCTTATATCATTCCGGTGACCACTAAATCACTCCAATAGCTTAACCTAGGCTGATTTATCTTAGCTCAGGAATGTTGTTTTCACTATTTGTTTTGGTCATATTAAAAGAGATCTGGAAAAGAAAGGCCTTGGCAAGGTCAAATAGCTTGTGTTTGCGACTAGAAGGCATAAATGCAATCATTAAGTTGTCAAAGGGTTCAGTATTTACTGTAGACTCAAAGATGAATACTGTAGCAACAGTGCAAGCATTTTGATGAGTAATGCAATTAATTAAATTTATTAATTAATTTATTCCAAGCAAAGGTTGGTCTGATATGAAATAATGGTTATGCTACACTCCACTGATTTAGAACATATGAATTTATATAACCTGAACCAAGTATCTGGGCTTGAAAAGATACAATTTATGCCACAATAAGGTAATGAGATTGATCAAAGTACATTAAGAGCCACTCAGTAATACTCCCTAACCTTTTCATGACATTCAGATGACACGTGCCTCATAATTGATTGTAGGTTATCCATATCTGGCACTTTCCATGAATACGGTAAATTGTGGTGTACCATTACATTATTATTTTTTTTTTAAGACAAAAAAATATTTTACTATTAGATGAAACATTGGATAAACATTTATATAACATAAGATTAACAAAGCATGAAAAGTTACAAATATTATTGTATGAAAAAAATATTGCTATTTCTTTTTTATAAATTTTTTTTATGGCAAATATAAGTTTATCAATTACTTTAAATGATCAGATGGTCCCAACCAAACTAGCTAACCCTTTAGCTTAATTTAGGCTTTATCTGCAATCCTGTTATGAAATTAAAAACCAATTATGTATTATTATTTTTATTTTATAATTATTTCATATTTTTGTAATTATTTAATATAGTATTCACTTGTGTATTTATTTATTTACATTTGTTTTTATTTTTATATTATTTGTATTTATTTTACATATTATTTGTTTATGTGTTCATAACATATGTTTTATTATTTTATATATTATTCACTTGTGTATTTAATCATTACAATTTTCTCAGTTGTTTATTTTAAATTGTATTGTATTACTGTGTTTGAGTTTTTCTCCTGTATATATTAATTTAGGCTATTTGATAAATGTTTATTTGATTGAATTTTATTTCATGTTTATTGGTAGAAAATAACACTATTGCAAAAATCAGGGTTTTCAATTGTATTTATATGTCTCAGATTTTCTTAATAGGGTTGAAAAAATGGCAAACCTCATTTAAATTAAATTTAACACCATGGAAATCTAGGCCCGCGGACGGGCCCTTAAGATAACAAACATCTGATATACAGCAATGCTTAGTTTGACCGCCTGAGGTTGATAACCAAAATTTTTTAAATCTAAGCACCTTTTACTTTATTTTTTTTTTTCTTTTCCTATAAAGAGCTTTACAACTTCCTCTTGTAGGCCTACACCTTGTACAGAACATTTACTCATTAATTTCAGGGCCATTTTAGCTCAAAGAACCTCTGCTCTTGAGTCCTCCAAACCCCTCCTATTTTGAAACATTATTAATTTCATCTTCCAAAATGAAATGGTGATATCTGAAGTGCAATGTGAATTATTGAAGTGCGGTGGACGACTGCCAGTGTCATTGAGGGAAGGACTCCTGCAGCCCTGCCAGAAAACCGTCCACAGGCAATGGCGCTCAAGTCACCACCCTGAAATGCACTTTCGGCTTCCACTCGATGTGCTTACTGACGGAACCATATGCTCTCGTAACACATGTATATCTAACGTGTCATAAATCAAATATGCCAGTCTGTTCAGTTTGTTATGCAGCGAGGATCTACCCAGTTTTGATGTGGATAGAAATGCTCTTCTACGGAAGGAAATTGCCTCACATGTTTTATGACAGTACTTCCCGAAAGCAGACCACTGCTGCATGGTAAACAGTGTAAGACACACAGTTTGGCTGATAAGAAATAGCAGGCAATTAAAGAGAACACTGATTTCCAATTCCAATTCCAAACCATGTTTTAAACATGAGGATTTATGATAAACAACAGAATCTTTTTGATTTTGTAATCACCACCCCATGTGACAAATATACCAGTTTGATGAATTGACATCATGTTTACATTTCAATTTTGAGAGACACTTATTAAAGCATAGGTCACACTAAATTGATAATTCTGCCATTATTTACTGGCCCCCATGTTTTTTTGTTTGTTTGTTTATTTTCAAACCGGTATGCTGTTATGTTTTCTGTGGAACGCAAAAGGAAATATATATATATATTTTTTAATCTAGCTAGTCGTTTTCACTGAAATTCACTATTTACCTTTGATATGTTGGACACTATGAATCTGTCAAAGTTTTTATTCCATAGCCCATATTGCCTTGTTATTGTGCTTGAAGACATTGTTCCTTGATATTTGCAATAAAGTGGTGTAATTTGGTATGTCTTGTGAAAAAATACCATCAAATGAAGGAACAATTTGAGCTTGGCTGCAAGCATGAACTCCTGAACTGAAAAGGCTTTTTCATTTGCTAAACTGATTGCTCTGTGCACAAGCCCTCAAGCAGTGTGCCATGGACAGGGAAAACAAAAACACGCAATTGGAAGAAACCGGTGAGCAAACTCAGTGCTGCATGAACATTACACCCAAGAGATGCCAGCGTCCTCATTCAGTGAGTTGAGGAAAAGCTCTCTTCATGCATGGAGAATAAGGACTGAACTGATGGATCCCTTGCCTGCAGTTCTGTGCCAACTGCCTAGATCCAACACCAGCACTCAACCTGCACCATGAAAGTGCCAAATTCATCTTTCTTGATTACTGCATGAGTATCACATAGTAGTCATTTGACAGTATTCACAATAAGTCTCATTCAAACTTGTATATGAATGTTTTTAAACAAAAATCATTCATCAATATGTTTCAGCTTTCTATTTTTAGGATACACTTTAGAAACAATTAAAATTAAAATCACATATAGACAAATTTCACATACGACCTTAGAAACATGGAATGTGTTCTGCTGAATATTTTTTTTTTCCTTTTCTTTTTTTTATTATAGAGTGGACCAGGGTTAGTTGTCACACTGGGAAGTTGTCACCAGGACTTTTGAGATTTGGAGTTTAAAGTCCAATTGCCCTAATGTGTGTGTTCTCTATCAAGTGGTTTTGAATTTTGGTTTCTAAAAACTAGTTCAAAACCCTCTTAAAGGAATATTCTGGGTTCAATACAAGTTAAGCTTAAAGGGATAGTTGAAAATTCTCTCATTATATACTCACGCTCATGATATCCCAGGTGGGGATTATGATATCCCATTTTGGAGAAAATTAGAAAAATATCGTGTCTCGGTAGGTCCTTAAAATGCAAGTGGATGATAATCAAATTTTTAAGCTTCAAAAATCACAGACAGTCACCATAAACGCCATCCATGCAACACCAGCTGTTAAATTAATGTCTTCTAAAGCGACACGATCGCTTTTGGTGCAAAAAAATATAAATATTCAAATCCTTTTTTTAACTCTAAATCATGATTTCGTTCTGCAGCGGTACGCGTGTGTGACATAATCGCATTGACATTTGAAACACGCAAGAACTGATGCACGTGCAACACAGCCGGAAGAGCAGCGCTGTTTACAAATGAGAAGGAGGAATGCTGTACAGTAGATTGGCTGGTTTTAGTTTAGATCTGTTATTATCTGTTTCTTTATTCACAATGGTGCATTTGTATGCTTATCTTGGATGTCTCAGACGAGAGGAGAATGAGTGATTACATCTGTATCCATGACAACGCAAATACGTCGCACTAGAGACCTCGTGATATCCACCCTCTCGTTAAACTTACTGGAAGCATTTGATTTTACACCAATCATTTTACACCAAACCACCTACCTAATATCTTGTAGGTCCCCCTCGTGCCGCCAAAACATCTCTGACTCATCGAGGCATGAATTATAAGACCTCCTGTAGTATCTTAGACGTTAGCAGCAGATCATTTAAATCCTGTAAGTTGTGAAGTGGGACCTCTATGGATCGGTCCAACACATCCCATAGATGTTCAATCGGATTGAGATCTGTGGAATTTGGAGACCAAGTCAACTTTCAGCGGTAGACAGGGGTCAGCACTCGGTCTGTGGCTGTGCAGCCCCATACGCAACAAGCTGTGATGCACCGTGTATTCTGACTCCTTTCTATCATGGCCAGAATTACATTTTCGCATCAATCAGCATTGGGTGCCCATGTTCCTGTCGCCGGTTCACCGATTGTCCTTCATTGGACCACTTTTGGTAGGTACTAACCACTGCACACCGGGAACACCCCAAAAAACATGCTGTTTTGGAGATGCTCATACCCAGTCGTCTAGCCATCACAAGCCACTCAGATCCTTACACTTGCCCATTTTTCCTACTTCCAAGACATGATATTCAAGAACTGACTGTTCCCTTGATGCCTAATATATCCCACCCCTTGACAGGTGCCATTGTAACGAGAATAAATGTTATTCACTACACCTGTCAGTGGTTTTAATGTTGTGGCTGATCAGTGTAGTTAAAAAATACTTATATACTGATCTTTTGCACACCAAAAGTGATCGTGTTGCTTTAGAAGACATTTAACCGCTGGAGTCGTATCGATGACGTTTATGGTGACTGTATGGGATTATTTGAGCTTCAAAAGAGATATCGCCATTCACTTGCATTTTAAGGACCTAATGAGCTAAGATATTTTTCTTCAAATGTGTTCTGGTGAAGAAAGAAAGTCATACACACCTGGGATTTCATGAGGGTGAGTCAATAATGAGAGAATTGTCATTTTTGGGTGAACTATCCTTTTAATCGACTACATTTGTGGCATAATGTTGATTAGCACAAAAAAAAAAAAAAAAAGAGGCAAAAATCGAAGTTACAGTGAAGCATTTACAATGGAAGTGAATGGTGCCAATGTTTGGAGGGTGTTTGAAGTGTTTTTTTTGTTGTTGTTTTTTTATATAAGAAGAAGAAGAAGAAGAAGAAGAAGAAAAGGAGGGATGAGTCAAAATAATTTTGAGTTAATAAACAATCTTTCACAAATGCTGTCGATTGAGCTTAACTTGTGTTGAACACAGAATATGTTTTTTTTTAATTAGTAACATGTGTAAATTACATTGATCAGTATTTGTTTGTTTTTTTTGTTATATAAAACATAATCAATTGGTTAAACAAGCAAACATAATCAAATCACACTGGATTCAGTTAATGTAAAGGTCAACTATATTATGAAGTCAGATTTTTACCGAGAGGTTTAAATGTGTTTTAAGGACAAAGGTATTTTTCTTGAAAGTCAGGGCGTTCTCACATTTTTATTTTATTTAAATATAAAAAAAATTCATTGGCATGCATTATAACAGATTTTAATTGCACAGCAAACAATTGCTAATTTTAAGCACAACCTGTGTGTTCCAGAATTTTCCAGAGGATACAAAAATGGAGGGATTAATAGGTTATGTGACTTTATGGTTTATGCTAAGAAATTCATACTGACTTGAGGGATTCCTTTCAGAAGAGTCAAGTAGGGTCAAATTTCCTGGGCAATGATCACTCTCAGCAGCAGAGCATTATCTTACAGCCTGTATTGACATATGCTGACTCAGCTCTGTGTAAATGTATGTCTGCTGTCTATTCAGATATAATTACATTACCGGTGCCAATGACTGTCTTTTGTCTGCTTCCATTTGGGGTTTTTTATCATTCTATAATGCAACAAATGTGGCAAGATTATGTTATTTTGGTCATTTTATTTCAGCACTCTTTCTACTCTCATTTTCTTTATCTATCTTTTTCTACCCTACGCCTTTTAAGTTGAGAAATATGTTAATCCATAAATGTGACAATGGGACAATATGCCTTGTCACACATGGACATTGTAATTCTGTAACACATGGTAATTCTGTAATTATATTTAACTAAGATATTAATAGTGGATGCATGAAGTCAGTTCCTGTCAAATTCACACAGATGCCTTAGCAAAGTAACCACAGGTGCTGTTCACCACATTAACTATGGACATGAACTATTACCATACACATTAACTATTACGTAAACACTGTCTTTATCATTTGCAACCAAACAAACTCATTTTGGTGAAATATGTTGCTCGAAAGTGTTTGACCTATATTTCTTTCAAATAAATGCCACTTGGTTTAATATTTTGTTATATAATGCAATGACATTCATGATGAATTCATAAAAAGTATGTGTCCTAATACTTGTTGATCTACTGTATCGATAAATATTAATTAGGCCTTTTATTGGTTCAGATTTTTAAACCAAGCCAATATCTATACGCATCTCATTTTGCTATTTTTGGACCACTGGGGTCTACTGGGGTAGGGGAGACTGAAGAGGTCTGCTGGTTAGTGTAGTTGTGGCTGTGAGGTTGGATTGTGATGTAGGACAGTGCTGTCTCTGCTCCATCAGGATCCAGATTTCAGTCTGTCATTCTGAAGACAGCCACTGGAGCCCATTGGCAACCTAGCGTTATGTGTCAGCCTTCTGGCCTGGTTTAATAAACAGGAATATATTCACATTCCCCCTAGACCAGGGGACTAAATGATGTACTGGTGAAAATACTGATAATGATTAGATCCACGGGGGACTGGCTGCACTTTGTTATGCAGGTGATTGCAAGCGCAGGGGCAGACACATCTTCCAGGTGTCGATTCAGAACTGCGGATTAATTGAATATTTAAATGGTACTCAATAGAGCGCAACATTCTGGTTCCAGAATAAATAATATACCATTGTTCTTTGTTTTTCCCATGTGGGAATAGATTATTGACGATAACATGTTAACCTTCATAGACAGATATACAATGAGCTGTGAGGTGGTTAATCGACGGGACATGCCTCTGTTGAAGTATCAATCCATGTTACTTCAATGGTTTTTTTTTCAATCTTGTTAAACAGTGGAATTTCTAAAGAAAGACTAAAATATC
Source organism: Xyrauchen texanus (assembly GCF_025860055.1). Classification (NCBI taxonomy): domain Eukaryota; kingdom Metazoa; phylum Chordata; class Actinopteri; order Cypriniformes; family Catostomidae; genus Xyrauchen; species Xyrauchen texanus. Next base: position 8,708,202 of record NC_068298.1, on the reverse strand, counting down.
TATGATCCTGAATAGTAAAGATCCACTAATCTGACAATCACAGCAAACAAAATGTAGCAAATGAGCTCTGGCATAACTGCCCACTCCTGTGTAATACTGTAAATGACGCAACATTGTCGGTCTTCTTACACTACAATCTAAAGGCCTTTGCACACCAAATGCAAATATTGGTCGCAAATGTGTTTTTGAATCAAAACAATGGATTCCAAGGAAGTCCTTCACATGAGGATTGAATTAATGAATGAACGTTACACTTATAAAGCACTTTTCTGATACTACACTCAAAACACATTAGATAGCGAACAGGGGACTCTCCTCAACCACCATCAGTGCGCAGCATCCATCTGGATAATGCGACAGGAGCCATAGTGTACAGTACACTCACAACACCAGCTGTTTGTGGAGTGGAGAGAGTAGAGTGAAACAGCCAATTAATGGAGGGGGATTATTAGGAGGCCATGATTGAGACGGGTCAATGTGGGGAACTTTGGCCAACACACCGGGGGTTACACTTTTACTCGTTATGAGAACGGTCCAGGGATGTAAAAATAAAGTTTCTTTTTTCTTTTCTTTTTTACAATAGTAATTTAATTAAAAACAAAATTATTTGCCAGGTGATAACATGACCTGACCACTTAAATATGAGCTTCGGATGACATGTCAGGAGCCACTGCAGTTACCAAAACCAGCTCAACTTGTGCCGATAAACAGGGCCGCATTAACATACTGACAGGGGCCAGAGGGGCTTACCGTTCCACTGGGCCAAGCAAATCAGATGGGGGGTGGGGGAGTGGAACGTTGTTTCTGTGTGACCATGTGCTATATGTACAGGTTTCACCTTTGTGCACCATTTCAATGTTTATATCAGCGTCTCCCACTGAATGCATTTACTTGCACATCCTACGAATGTTGATGGGGGAGAATAGGGTGGCGGATGCTGCTTAAGCCCAGGTAAGCCTGTACATTAACATGGCCTGGGCGATAAAGAACATAAAGCTTTTTTACCACCGACATAAAACGCTGAAGGAAATCGAAGATGAAATCCTGATAAGCAGTGAGGATGTTTATTACATTTGCATCAAATGCCTTAAAATCTGGAACAATTTGTTTTCTCAAATGGGTTCTCTTATCAAGTAAATTATATTACTGCATCACTGCCTTGCAAAAAAAAAAAACTCATTTGGATTGTCTTCATAATGCATTCCATATCACTGCATTTTTTATTTTTTTACATTTGCATTTAATCTTACCCGAGTTCTCTTATATCTCTAATACAATATGTTGCTGCACTTTGCCTTTGGAGTTGTATTCCATTGACTTGTAACATACACCCTTTTACATATGTAAAATATTTGGAACATACAAATTCCTTTACGAATCCTCTGAAGAACGGCTTGAACTGAAATTGGAAGATCCTTAATGAGAGTGCTGCCAACATTTCAATACTCACGCACAATCCCCTAGTGGGACTAGGCACCTAGATGACAAATATATTGATTTATTACTGAAATCCAGATGGGACTAATAAAAGTAAAGTAATTTGCACACTTTGTATGGCTGAATGTAATTATCATCAAAGCTCAACAAAAATGAAATATGCAAGTGATACACAATGTTCCATTGTGACATATTAAATGCTGTCGATCTGTTTCTATTGTGTGTTTTGGTTTCTATCCAAACATACAAATATGTATGTGTGCTAAAACCATCCTTCATGTATAAATACCTAAGAAAATGTACATCACACTGGGGTTCTAAAATTTATGAATCTAATCTGTGGCATTTCGTGGAAGTCTATAATGGGTTAAAGAGTATAATGGGTGAGGGCAGTCTTATTATAGAGAGTAGTAGTTATTTTCAAAATACTGCAGCGAGTCTTAAGGGGGTTCTGATTTTGATCCAACTTGATGTGCCAGGGATTTCATCCATTACCAGAGTAAGACATAAAATAGCAGAGAGTTCATCCATTTACATGCATGTCTGAGAATAAACAAGCCCTACACAAAACTAAATGTAAAAGATCACTAAGGAGAGGCAATTATTATTATTTTTTTTTAGAAGAGGCCACTTTTACTCCTATTGCATCATGTAAAATGTTGAAACGTTTTGCAAATTATTTGTTTTAAATACCTTATGGTAAATGTTTGCATCATTTAAAATGTTTGCATCATGGTTCAGTGTTAAATATGGACATGTGGCCCATGTTTTAATAAGGCACAGAGTTAAAGATATGCACCAGTTGGGTAACTGCCACTGAGATGAATGGGAATGATAACAGATAGCTCACTCCAGGTATAATGCTGTAATTGACTAATGCAAAACAGAAATTTATGGCAAGTTTAATGCTTTAAGTTTAACAAATTTGTTGGATCATTGTGCTTCTTAGTGCTTTATAATAATAATAATAACAATAATAAATCACACTTTACAGTAAGGTTCTGTTTGTTTACATTAGATAATGCATTAGATTGCATGAACAATGAACAATGCTACTGTATTTTACAGCATTTATTCATCTTGCTTAATATTAATTTTTAAATACTGTATCCTGTTGTTAATTTATATTTCATAATGAATTAATTAATTTTATTGAATGTTGAATGCTGAATATGTATTAGTTAATGTTCAAATACATATAAATATAAGTTAATAAGTGCTGTAATATTGTTCATGGTAGTTAAATGTTTGTAACTTTAAATACAACCTTATTGTAAGGTGTTGCAATAATAATAACATTTAAACAGTAAAAAAAAAAGCCAATTGAACTATTTTTGAATATGCAAATGAATATGCACAAAGGAAATTATGCAGTGTTGTGGAAAAGTCCTGCATCTGTTACAAGCATCATGTTCTGTTCTGCTTCCTCTCTCATGCTTGCATTGGTTGATGTTAAGGTTACATTATTTCCCATATGTATGTTGTCCATTTGTGACCTTTAGAGAGATTTGAAATTAAAAGTAGGTAGTCATAATTTGTTGAGATTAACGTTCATCCAAAGTTTAAGGAAACAAACGTGTCCTTAAAATGTAAAACTTTGACAGTTTTATTGTACTTCCACCTATAGTTAAAATACAAAGCTGTAATACTGAAGGTGGGAAATCATTCTCAGGTTTATAATGCAACTGTTTTATCCCCCTTTGTGCCCCACTTTAAAAATATTATCAGCTCATTGCAACTGACTTTTTCAATTTATAGCATTTTGTTGGGTCATTTCTCAGTGAAGGCAATAATTTGAGCAAGCGCTTCAAGAAATAGCACCATTTGATGCACTAGCCAGTCCCTGTGTGGCATTAATTTCAACATAAAAAAATAGACATGCACATAAGGTACAAAGGTCTTCTGTTCAAAGAGAACAATAAAAAGCATTTTTTAATTTATTGAAAGTAACATTTAAATGTGCTAGAATGTGATCTTTGGTATGGCACTTGTACTGTATGTTTGGGGGTAGGGTGAGATGGGGGTGTTTGAATGTCTTCTTAAAGATGTGTCTTTTAAAAGGTGCCTTTATGTCTCTGTGTAGTTCCTGGGTGCGGTCATTACCTCTCTGCCTCTGGGCAGTCATGACGTTGAAGAAGCGTTTGTGGATAATTCATGTTCTCACTTTGAGAACATGACCATGGCAATGTTGCGGTCACGTCTTTCAGTCTTCAGGGGGAAAGCCACTTCAGGTGTCCCCTGCGCTGGTCCTTCTACCTACGGGTATGAGGCCGGCTCGGTTGATGCTGAAAGCGATTCGGTGGCTTCTATGGGTACGGTTCTGCCGGTTAATCCCCAGCGGACCGCTCATTCCCCGGTATGGTCGTTTGCTCCCGTCCAGTTCTGGGATGAGACAGGCTGCTTACCTCAGTGCAAGCCTAATGTCTCTTTTGGAGCTAGTGGGTTGGATGAGATGTCGATCGCTGCATCGGTGATGTCAGACCCCGAGGACTCGACTGGACTGGCACCTTCGGGTGTGCCAGTTTAGTCTGACGCCAACATGGAGTTGACCGCCATGCTTGCCCGAGCCGCCATGAGTTTCGGGCTAGATTGGAACCCTCAAACTGCTCCTGAGCACTCGCGGCATGATGACTGGTTCTTCGGCCAGTGCAACCACACCCCCCTCCAGTCCCCTTCTTCCAGGATGTGCATGACAAGTTGACGAGGTTGTGGAAGGCACCTTTCACTTCCCAAATCCAATTCTTCAGCTCACCCGCTCTCACAACCCTTGACAGCGTAGCGGCCGGCCGGCACTCCTTTCCCAAGCATGTAGGACTCATCTTTGGAGACCAAAGCCCACAGCGCTGCCAGTCAGGCCGCCTCCACCCTGCACACCATGACCCTCTTACAGGTCCATCAGGCCAAGGCCCTAAAACAGCTCTATGAGGGTAGTTCTGATCCAGATGTGCTACAAGAACTGCACCAATCTCACCCTCCGTGCGATGAAGGTCACGGCGTGCGCATTTGGGCAGACGATATCCGCTCTCGTGGTCCAGGAGTGCCACCTCTGGTTGAACTTGGTTGAGATAAGGAATGTGGACAAGGCATGTTTCCTGAACATGCCCATCTCCCAGGTTGGCCTTTTCGGCAACACTGTCGAGGACTTCACCCAGCAGTTTCACCCTGCCGTTAAGACCCCTAAGTGTGATCCTGGGTGCCCCTGATATGGGAGACCCGAAGGAGATGAGTGCCGTAACTCTGGAGCTGGTAAGCAGACCACTCCATCCCAGGTGGCGAGCTGGGAGGAGAATCTTTTGTTCCCCTTTTCTTTTATGGTCACCGCACCCCACACGGTCCCACTTTGTAAAAAAGAACAGTTTCTTTCTCTTCAGGTCACACTGCCGGTGCCTATGTTCGCCAAGCATGCGTAGCAAGAGCCTCAGGAACACGGCTCTCCACCTCCACTGTACCACATAAACCACACCCCCGGCAAACCAGGGTTACGAGTCTCATGGACGGCCCAAGAGGACCTCCTCCTCAGTTGCCGGTCCACCATTCCTGCGGGCTAGAGTCCCCCTACAGCATGTGACCAGGTGTGTCGTTGTTATGACAGATGCCTACAAGTCAGGCTGAGGAGTCCTCCTAGGCTGTGCCTCTTCCCTCATGGGACCTCTCCGTGGTCCTCTGGGCCTTTTGGAGAGCCCTGTTCGAGCCCTAGAGTCAGTCGAGTTAAAGGCTGTCTCATTAAAGACTGACCTCCTGACCGTGCTCACTTCCATCAAGAGGGTCAGGGACCTGCAAGCATTCTCTGTCAGCGAAACATGCCTGGAGTTCGGTCCGGAAAATTCTCAATTGATTCTGAGACTCTGACCGAGATATATGCCCAAGGTTCCCACATCCCCCTTAGTGGGAATGTGGTGAGCCTTCAAGCAAAGCTGCCCCGGGAGGAGGCAGACCCAGCTTTATCGTTGCTGTGTCCGGTGCATGATTTTCACATCTTTTTGAATTGCACACAAAGGTCTAGATGCTCTGAGCAGCTCTTTGGTGGGAAAGGGAACACTGTACCCAAACATAGACTTGCCCAATGGGTCATGAATGCAATCATGTTGGCTTACCCCGTGTCCGCCCCTTCAGGTAATACGAGTACACTCCTGATGGAGGGAACGAGATGTTGTGTCCCTCTTGCCACAGGCTGTACAATCCGCTGGAATGTCCTGGACATTGTCTCGGCTCCCAAGAGCTGCACATGCTGCTGACACAGTTCTACTCGGCCATCATCGAGTCTGTCCTGTGTAAATCTATAACTGTCAGCCACCATATCAGACAGAAGGAAACTATAACGGACAGTCAGGACTGCTGAGAGGATTATTGGTGCCCTCAATGCTCACCCTCCAAGACCTGTATGTCTACAGAGTGAGGAAACATGCAAGTAGAATCACTCTGGACCCCACACACCCAGTCCACTCCCTTTTTGAACTGTTGCCCTCTGGCTGGCATACAGAGCACTGAGCGCTATGACATCCAGGCACAAGAACAGTTTTTACCCTCCGGCCATTTTCCTCATAAACAAGTAAACTCCCTCAGGACTCCACCATAGTGCAATAATGCAAATACATATCTCATGTACATATGTAAATTCACATATTTAATTAAATAACTGTACATACCCTACCTTGCACATATATTACAATTTTCACATGTACATACACCATTCTGTTATATGTCCTATAATTTGTATGTCTATTTATATTCCTACATTGTTTTATATTCTGTCTCACTGTAATGTTCTGTATGCACTTGTTTCTCATATCACCCAAAAACCTTCCTTGTATACATGAGAACACTTGGCAATAAAGCTCATTCTGATTCTGATATATATCATCTTTCACTTCTCAGTGTATATATATATAACATGCATGCTCTACTTACCACAATATTATTTCTCATAGAGTCTGTTCAAAAAATAGTTTAATTATTATTATCCACAGTAAAAAATAAAATGCAAAGCATACATTTTGGTGCATTTTTGGTGGTTCATTATGCTTTCTTTAATTCATTGCTTAACTCTTAATAATGCATCAGTATTTTGGAATAGCATTAGTTGCCTTATCATTTCTTAAAAAAAAATAAAACTACAAAAATTACATAAATAAATAAATAAAGCCCTGTTTAAAAACATCTGTTCAATGTTTTTTGGGGAAATGTGGAACAGTTTTTCTTCTTTGAAGGTGGCAATATGTGACTCCTGTGAATTTTGCAAACAATTGCCAAATGTACTGTTTACAAGAGTTGTGGGCATGTGTAAGGATCTGTGTACAATAAATCACTAATTTAAGTTAATGAAGAGTCAATTTTATTTAACAGCATTGGTTGACATGAACTAAACAAACCTTTTACAAATGTATTAATCTTGGTAAATGTTAATTTCAACATATACTACTATATGTTTTAAATCAAGATTTGTACTATAACTAACAATGAACAATTGTATTTTTATTAACTAGAATAAACTAAGATGAATCAATTCTGTAATAATATATTTTGTTCATTGTTTGTTCATAATACCTATAATACATTAAGTTATGTTAACGGATGGAACCTTATTGTAAAGTGTTGTCATATATTGTATTAACTCCACCCTTTATACATCTGCATGAGCCAGTTTCCCTTAAAGATGGAGTGTGTCATTTTTTCACAACTATTGTCACCAAACATTGAGAATAAAAAGAGAGAAAAAAGGCTACATCCAAATTCCTCTATTTTCACTGAATATGATGGAGAACTTCTCAACTGTTGATGAAGTGTGCTCTGTAGATAAGCAGGTGTGTAGTATATAAAATTCATTACTATTATTATTAGTATATCAAAGCATGTCTGAATTATATTAAAAACATTCTGAACATCCCCCCCCCACCCCCTCGTTGGGATGTTTTTATAGCACCACAGAGCCCTAAACATTATACTTTTCTGCCTATTTATTCTAAGAAGTACTTTCTTACAGTTGTCTCTGCATATTAAGCTGGGACAGTGGATTGTATTCTAATTTGAAAAATAATAATAATAATAATAATAACAACTACACACATCACATTTAATAAGCACAGGCTGAATCTAGTTCGGTATCAATTAGCACAGACTGAACTAGACTTAAAAACTGCAACACTAACAGTGCCACTTACTGTAGTACCAAGCTTAAGCTTTGTCCAGGAAAGTGTTCACAGCATTTTAGGGTTTCATTTCACTGGTCACAGCACCTGCCAGGATATAGCTCGAGAATATGCATTCATGTTCATTCAACAGTGTGCTCATTCCATTATGCTGTGAGTGTTGCAAGCCAAGATACTGCTAATGCTGGCTCACAAAGAAGGTATGACGGTAACTGAGCTTGGAAAGATTGTGTAGGTAGAATGGAGGAAGAAATGTGATATATTTATTTGCAACCAATCAGAAAATATAGGCCTACCTGCATATGATAAATAAATTAAGACAAATTTATTGTGTGCATTCCGTAGCATGGAAACTCCATTTCACATTGTAAAGAGCCCTCCAAAAATGTGGCAGTGGTAAACCATCTACTGCAGCATTTCCCAAACTGGGGTATGCGTCCCTCTGGGGGTATGTCGAAGTGACATTTGGGGTACGCGAATACAATTCTGAGATTTACTGTTGTTTTAAATTCATCACAGTCTAAAATAACATTCCAACCCAGTTCATATATTTCTCTCTGGCAAAAATTATTTTGTGTGCCCTCTAGTGTAGAAACACCAAAATGGTTGTGTCATAAATGTCAGAAAAATATGCAATGATATAACCCTATCTTTTGCAGAAAACTGCATCTACTCATGCGTCGTGCATCACGCAAGTATCATTTTTCATCAGCCCAGCCCAGTGCTATGTGACGCAGCATACTGATAGCAAGTAAAATACATCACTCACTGTTTTACCATATACTCACACATGTCACCAAGTCGTCCACGATTTTAGTAAAAAAGAATGTGCAGTTTAAAACGTAATTTGTATTTAAGGTTAGATGCATAGGAAATTTTGATTCTGATGGTATAAGTTCAAAAGCTTTGATGACAGGTGTCGGACATTCAGTGCCACACAATCACAAGCAGTAAGTTTCAATCACATTTGCTCGAATGGTAGAGACCTGTTTTTACATTGTTGCATGATGTTTTTTCAGCAAATGAGCTCAACCTTGCTAACAGTGTTAAATGTGACATAATAAAGCACCTTGAGCTGACCGCACAATTGCACAGATACTTACCCTCAATGCTCGAATGCCGTACCTGCAATGATGCGCAATTTCAGGCAAAGAACCAAAAGCTATTCTTGCATACCGAGACACGATGAGGGGGGAGTTTTCAAGTTATGAGTTATATCATATCTAGCATTCCCATCTCAATCGGTAAGCCATTTATGCAGTATGTATATGATTAATAGTACAAGTATAACATGTTTAATATAAGGCAGTTGTTTTACAAAGATTATTGTGTTAAACAGACATATTTTCAAATTACCTTGTGCGAATTTTATCAATGCATTAGAGAGGGGGCACGCGAAAGGATGTTGAATGTTTGAGGGGGTACCCCACTGTAAAAAGTTTGGGAACCACTGATCTACTGTAATTTACTGACTTTGTTTTGTAATTTAAGTATATGTTGCTTGCAAATAATTGTATTCCATAAATACTGCATAGCTAATTTTGGAATACCAAAGATGATTTTTGCTTGCCTAATGTTGTAATTATGACTTCTACCAGCAGAGGCAGAAAGACTAACTGCTAAAGCTAACCAGAAAACCCCTACGTACTAATAAAAAGTTTAAATTTGATGCATTGTAAGTCACTTTTGATAAAAGCATCTGCTATATAAGAAAATATAAATGTATTATATTAAGATGTGCTAGGATTATTCATCAAGTTTTGCCGGAATATCATTGTGAGAAAAAACCTCCCCTCCCCTTCACACAATAGTGAAGTGTAAGCCAATTCAAATGAAAATATATACTCCTGTCAAATAATCATTTCACCCCTCATTGGATGTAAGCTCTGATTTCTCTGAGGAGAGAAGACTAGGCTCAGCAAAAAAAAAATAAAGAAATAATAATAATAATAAATAAATAAATAAATAAATAAATAAAAGGCGATCATTTTTGATTGACTCCCAGTATTTACAGAATATGCTGCTGACAGCTGAGGCAATTATGAGAGCTTGAGGGAAGACAGGGATGGTTTAAGAGAATGGACTGACATGTGACAGAGCCATCTTTTTTATCCTTGGCGTGAGCGCTTTCTTGTAATAACTCAAAGAAAATGCATCTGATGTTTCCTCTTTAAGTTTAGAACATGTCTTTTGCCAATTGTGTCTGTTTGAATTTCTTATCTCAGTTGGTAGAGCGGGTCGGCCACTAATCGCAGGGTTGGTGGTTCGAATCCCGGCCCACACGACTTCACATGCAGAAGTGTCCTTGGGCAAGACACTGAACCCCAAGTTGCTCCCAATGGCAGGCTAACAACATAAAAAGGCGCTATATAAGTGCAGACCATTTACCATTTATTCACTCTACATTCCATCCTAAAAGTCTGCCATTGTTAGCTTATACATTTGTTAAAACTGAAGTGTGTAACTTTTAGAGTCAACTATTAGTAAACTATTTGTAAGCTGACTTCCTCAAATACTGTAAACACTGTGTCTCTGTGGCGCTATACAAATGGCAAATTTCATCAACCCGTTCAGCCTGACACAGCAACATTGGCTCAACCGATGGCATGGTCAATCTTGACCGACGGGAAAAGCATTCTAGTTGGTGGTTTGAAAACAATAGCTGTGTCTAAAATGATAAACTATACACTATTCACTTACAATATACACTAAACACTACGTTTCTTTAAAATGTTGCTAAAAGTAATGTTCTTAAATGTGTTAAATTATCCATCAGAGATGTACTGGGACTAAAAAAGGGCAACGGTGACATAAAAAGTTAAATAATAGCTAATAAATCTACTTACTGAAAATATGGAATTGTGTGTTTATATTTTTCAAAAATATTATTGTCTCTGAATTTGTGTAAATATTATTTTCAGAAATACATATTTAATGGAAGTGCATGCCTATGCAGGTAAATAATAAAACTATGACATTAAATATATTTCATTCCCTGTCAAAACGCATTTATTTCCATTTTAGGAAAGATAACAAAACAATATGAACAATATGTAACAATATGATATATCAACATTTTCCAAACAAAGAACGTCTTCACCTCAAGGGAGGGGAACAATGAAAGGCACTATGCGCAAGCGATACACCCGGCCAGCTGTTGTCACCACCATATTATCGAATTCCACGTGTTCGGACCTGTCAAAACACGGCACAAGACAGAGGATGGCACACTCCTTGTAGAGTGTGCTCGAACCCGCAAGGGGGAGGGCACGGCTTGGGTCTGGTAGGCCAACACAATGGCATCCATGATCCAGTGTGCAAGCCTCTGTTTGGAGACAGAGTTCCCTTTCCGCTGTCCACCAAAGCATACAAAGAGCTGCAAAGAGTGTCTAAAGCTCTGCATGTGATCCAAATAGGTGCACAAAGCACGCACCGGGAATAGCAATGCTAAGGCTGGGTCTGCCTCCTAGAGGGGCTTGCAGGTTCACTACCTGATCCCTGAACGGGGTCAAAGGAATCTTGGGCACCTAGCCCGGTCGGGGTCTCAGGATGACGTGAGAGTCTGCTGGATTTAACTCCAGGCAAGTGACGCTGACAGAGAACACTTGCAGGTCCCCAACCCTCTTGATGGAAGTGAGCACGATCAGGAGGGCCGTCTTCAAGTTGAGAGCCTTTAGTTCGACTGAATCTAGAGGCTCAAACGGGGCTCCCTGAAGGCCCGAGAGGACAACAAAGAGATCCCATGAGGGGAACAGGCATGGCCTAGGAAGGTCCAGCCTCTGGGAACCTCTAAGGAACATGATGATCAGATCGTGCTTCCCTAACGACTTACTGTCCACTGCATTGTGGTGAGCCACTATGGCGGCTACATAAACCTTCAAGGTGGAGGGGGAAAGCCACCCATCCAGCCTCTCCTGCAGGAATGAGAGCACTGACCTGACTGTGCAGCTCTGTGGGTCTTCAGATTGGGAAGAACACCAATTTGTAAATAAGCGCCACTTTAGGCATAAAGCTGCCTGGTAGAGGGAGCTCTGGCTTGAGTGATTGTGTCTACGATGGCTGGTGGTAGACAGTTTAGATCTTCCGCATCCTATCCAGGTGCCAGACATGAGGGTTCCAGAGGTCTGGGCGCAGACGCCAAAGGGTGCCCCGTCCCTAAGAAAGAAGGTCCTTCCTCAGGGGAATTTGCCAGGGAGGTGCTATCGCGTGGAGCATGAGATCTAAAAGCCAAGTCCGAGTGGGCCAGTGGGGGGCCACGAGAAACGGTTTCATATGCACCAACCCAAGTAGCGCGACCGTCACTGAAGATGTCATATGCCCCAGGAGCCTCTGAAATTGTTTAAGTGGAACCGCTGAGCCCGGTCTGAACAAACTCAGGCAGTCCAGCCCAACACTCGCCGCGGTGTGGGAAAGCATAGCGGACATCTTGCCGTCAGCCCCAGACTGGGCCGGCACACCCGTAGGTGCTAGCTCAGTCAAGTCCTCAGTGTTGGAGTCCGCCAAGATGCTCTCCGATGCAGCGACGAAACTCTCATCCAGCTCGGGGGCACCGAGAGAGACATCAGACTGGCTGTAAGACGAGCCGGACTCATCTCGGAACCGGACGGGGGAAAACGAGCGTGCTGGGGAACGGGTGGTCCGTAGGGATTTACCCGGGATTTACTGCGTCCGTTAAGTTCCCAAAATTGCCCCCAGTGCCAGCCGCATCGGACCTATACCCATGAGTCGAAGGCGCGACGTGGGGGGTGGCTAGAGTGGCTTTCCCTTGGAAGAAGGTGAGCCATGACTGCAACGTTGGTGTGATCAGTGTGATCTCTGCCCAGTCACGAGAGGCAGTGCCTGTGGCCGTCAGAAGCATAGAGGTATTGACCGCATCCAGGAACGACACAAAGACAGAAGGGCATCTTGAAAAAGACACGTCTTTAAAAACACATTCAATGTTAATGTGTTCTTTTAGAGAAACATATACAGTATACAGAGGGCTGTCGAAGCACTCAGGGGCATGGTCTGCACTGACGTGCAGAAGAAGAGAAAAGCCGCTGTAATGCTCTATATTTCCAACAGCGTATGCTCTTTAGAGGTGAGTGGAACAGTAGTGGGTTTTTACTCAGCTCGCTGAAACACAACTGATTGGCCCTGAATAAAAAATCTGTATGAATAGATGCACGCTTCCCTCCTTTTATACTCGTATGTCCGGGGGAGGGGCATGCAAATTCTGTTCGCCAATTCAGGTTTTCATTTTTTATCTCTTGGTATTTTTGTCCTTGATGTCATGTATCCGAACAACAGGTCCAAGACCTGTGGCATAAAAACTGACCCACAACATTAAAGATCCTCCACCAAATTTAACCATGAGCATGAGGTACTTTTTCAAATGGCTACCTTTCTGTGTGTTCCAATCCCATCTCTGGTGTTTGCTGCCAAAAAGCTCTATTTTTCTTTTTTTGACCATAGAACCCGGTCCCATTTAAAGTTCCAGTAGTGTCTGGCAAACTGAAGATGCCTGAGTTTGTTGTTGGATGGGAGCAGAGGCTTTTTTCTTGAGACCCTCCAAAACAACTTGTGGTGATGTACAGTAGGTGATGTCTGATTGTTGTTTTGGAGACTTTATGACCCCAATACCCAAATTATCCAGCTGTCGATATGCTTGGAGAATTTTTGGTCACTCTAACCATCCTTTTCACCATGCGTGGAGACAATCTAGACATAAGTCCTCTTTCAGGCCGATTCGGAACATCTCCAGTTGATTGGAACTTCTGAATTATTGTCCTGATGGTGGTAATTTGTATTTTCAATGCTTTAGCTATTTTCTTTTAGCCACTATACATTTATTGAAGCTCAACAATCTTTGGCTGCAAATCATAACTTTTTCCCTTTGGTCTTTCCCATTGTGACGGATGACTGAATTTGATGGAATTTTGCTTGTGTGTAACCTCATATTTATACTCATGTGAAACATGGCTGAACAATTTCATGTTCCTAGTCACCCATGTGTACTAAAAAAAGATAAATATGAATGGGAATATACTTCAGATATATTTTACGCATAATAATTTCTAGAGGTGCCAATAATTCTCCCCTCTTGCCATCCCATTATCCTTTTAAAATACGTACTGTTTCGAAATTATAGCCACAAGACTGGAACATTATATACATTAACATGATTGTAGTGTGAAAATATCACTTGACATTATCTGTGTAAAGTTATATCCAAAATTACTTTGTTGTGGTCATATCGACAGACCGCTGTTAGACCCTGTAGTCTGATAAACAATGTATTGTTGGTAAATCACTCAAAAACCGTGTTAACGTTTATAATGTTTCTTTATACATTTGAAACAGTGTGTATTTTAACATCTATAAACTGGCAGCATTCACTTTAATTGTAAGTGCCTGTGTACGGCTATTTTTTTTTTTTTATAAATGAGGGACATATTGAAATGTGTTGGAGTAATCAACATTATGCCACACAATTATGTCGATTGGGCTTCACTTTTAATGTTCCAAAGTACATTAAAACTTTTTTTTAAATCAATGAAAAATTAATTATGAAATTCATGAAAAAAGGAGCACTTAAACTTTTACTAAAGGGAAATATTTAATCATGGTATCTGTATTTAAACTCAAGAAAGTTTCTAAACATTGACCCTGTTCCAAACAAAATGCTTTGAAAAGTTAGTTCCTAGGTGGTTTTGCTACATTTTGTCTTTTCCATTGCTGTGTTGACAGTGCAGTAAATTATGTTGTGATAGATTTCCTGGGTGGTGAAATGAATATCTTTTATATATTCCACTATAATGCAGTCCAACACCATATCCATCAATCACATAAAGCCTCTCTTCCTAACTCATGATGTCACAATTATTTGTCATGTATCATGAAAGTCCACTGTGCACCAGTGAATTGAACATTAAGAAACTGTATTACACTTCAGATAGAAAACACCAATGTTAAAGGGGTCATGAGATGCTCTTTTTTTATCTTCCTTATAATAAATGGTAAATGGTATATGGTCCACTTATAATGTTAGCATAGTTTTTTGTTTGCACCAAAGCAGCCATAATTTAGTCATATATAATCATGTTCAACTCTGTCTCTGGCTCTCTGTCTGTAAAGCTCAGTTTCAAGCTATCTGGCCCTTTAAAACTTCAATGTAAATGCCCACTTTTATGATTGGCTTACATTGTGCAGCCCTTCCAATACAGCCATATTTGAAATGCAATCAAAAGAAAATTTACAAACTCCACACAACATTATACAATTTCAGGGTTAACACATAACACACAACACATAACATCAAACAGCACCATAAACTGTCAAACAATCATGACATATGAAATATTAATGAATTAAATTGCACTGTCAAAATACCACTGTTGGGCCCTTGACCCTATCTGCTCCAGGGGTGCTGTTTCATGGCTGACCCTGCGCTCTGACCCTAGCTTAGTTGGGATATGTGAAAACAACTGCATTTCATTGGCTCTGTACCTGTAGTCTGCACAATGACAATAAAGTTGAATCTTAATCTTACAGGAGCAACATCTCACACATCTTCCGTGTTTGTTTACACACACAACTGAATGTGTTTTTCCCAGTCAGTGGCCACAGCATAACGAGATACGTTTTTAAAAGTTGCGATTGTAACGGTCTTAAAGCACGGCTCATATCATCGGAAATGCATCAAAAAGATCAAAGATGTCCATGTAGTACATGTGTAAAAAAGACTAAAAATTAAAATGAGCACAGATGGGTGCAAAAATGTTCCAGGACACCTTCAAACCAGCACAACAGCAAGAGAGCAAACAAACAGCACGATGAAACAGAATGGGGGGTCTCCTTTTTTAGATTGACATAGTGTCTGCGAGATGTAACGGTCAAAGCCGTTCATTTAGTGCTAGTTTGTGTGGAAAAGCATTTAAATCCAGATTCCTGTGTAAGTCTCCTATGAATGAATCTCCCATGACAGGTCCTGTGTAAGTCTCTTTTGGATTAATCTCCCATGACAACCCCTCTCTTTTTCACCAGTGACTGACTGTGAACACCAGTGGGCGGGGCCAAGGGTAGGCATTGGTGTCTTGCTGGAGGCAGTCCTATGCAGATTTGGTCCATGTGGCATCACAAGTTCCACAAATTCAAAATGGGCCGTTTTTAGAGCCTGAAAAAGATCTTATATGTCAAAAGATCAAGGACAATTTGATTTCATTTGATCTCATGTCATGACCCCTTTAAATGCAAGCTGCATGCACAGAGCTTTCCCTGATGGGGTAGTTGTACGATCACCTAAACTGACTGCTAATAAAACAGGTCTTCTGAAATAAAAATCTAGTATATCTTTCTCAAATATAGTCCTGTTATGTCAAATGCTTTGGAAATCAAATTAGCAAGTCAGAGAAGCACTATAGCTGGATGTAATATGACTGCCACTTCAATGTTCTTATGCTTAGATTGTGCAAATACAATCAGAATCCAATGCATTTTGGGCTTAACAAGAGCAAGTCATCATTATGGAATGTGAGACAGCTGCAGTAGAGAATACACCTACACAGATAGACCAGCAAGAGTAGTACATCCAGAGAAACAATGTACAGAAAACTGACATCAGCATGCATCCCATGCTGTCTGCTTTGTCTGTGAATATAAGGCTCTGGACATGGACCTGTCAAAGTCACATGTAATTATCTATCCATCACAAGGTTTGTTTTGCTCTCCATTCATACAGGGTTGTGTACCATTCAGAATTGAATTGAAAGTGTGTTTTAAAGGCCAATTCATTTCCTGAATTTGAATGAAAGAAATTAAGACATTCTAATAAAATAAAGTGTTGTAAGTGACTTTATTAACATACAGTATTTTATTTTCATTATGAATTGCCCACAAACATGTTAATCAGTGTTTGAAATAGCACCAACAGAAATGTGTAAATGATATATTTTTGTGTTTTTTGCCTATTTTATCCCCCATGGTTTAATAAAGTAACTATACAGCAGTTCCACTGTGGTATTTGTTGTAAAACTAACCCCAAAATTGCCGATGGTTTTACTAGACCTTATTTTAACTATGATATTTGTGGCGAATCCACAACCATGATTTTTACTATAAAAATGGTTACATGTTATTGCAGATTTAATACAGTGAAACCATAGTACATCTTTGTTCATTTTCTGATTTTAGTTTTTTTGAAGAATTAATATGATTTTTATTACCATAGCTTTGGTTTTCCTGTATTATTATATCATGGCTAAAATATTGTTATTGTATAAAACGTCTCAGGTTACATGTGTAACCCTTGTTCTCTGAAAAAAGCGGAACGAGATGTTGCGCTGCTAAGCGCTACGGGGAACAGCTTTAGCTGTGAGCCGAGCTGAATAATGTGTGGAACACGTCAATGAACATTGACCGAAATTTATAGCCTTGGCTGATGTAATCATTAGATGCAACTGAGGCCAGGCTATAAATGGATACGTCACCAGGTGTTGTCAGATACTTCTTTTTGAAGAGCAGTCCTGGGACGTCCCAGTGCGGCAAAGCAGCGCAACATCTCGTTCGCTTTTTCAGGGAACAAGGGTTACACATGTAACCCGAGACGTTCCCTTTACAAAAAGCTTCACTACGATGTTGCGCTGCTAAGCGCTACGGGGAACGCAATACCCACGCCACCGCACTTGGGGCTGTCCGGACCCCTACGGTTGTGCAGTGTACTCACAAAAACGCGAGAGGTCTCAGACATGAGCTTCAGATGTGGGCATAAGAGCCCGGAGTAGCAAAGCATCTAACCCATAAAGTTCGATGAATGTGTGCGAAGAGAACCCTATCGCAACACAAACTTGTCATAAAAACTGATGAATGTGAGCAGAGAGGACCAGCCTGCCCCATCACAAACTTGTTCAGGCATGAGCTGAGATGTCGACTCAAGGGCATAAGAGCCCGGAGTAGCAAAGCATCTAACCCATAAAATTCGATGAATGTGTGCGAAGAGAACCCTATCGCAACACAAACTTATCATAAAAACTGATGAATGTGAGCTGAGAGGACCAGCCTGCCGCATCACAAACTTGTTCAGGCATGAGCTGAGATGCCGACTCAAGGGCATAAGAGCCCAGAGTAGCAAAGCATCTAACCCATAAAGTTCGATGAATGTGTGCGAAGAGAACCCTATCGCAACACAAACTTGTCATAAAAACTGATGAATGTGAGCGGAGAGGACCAACCTGCCGCACCACAAACTTGTTCAGGCAGAGGGGGACCTCTAGCCAAGGCTTTAGAGGAGGAGAGCCCTCTGGTAGAGTGCGCCCTAAAACCTACTGGCGAAGCTTGATCACGTGCCTCGTAGGCCCGGGCACTAATGTCCCTCACCCAAAGTGACATAGTCTGTCAGGACGTGACCGCCACCCAGTCACGGCTTCCAAATGAAGAATTGCTGCCCTGATTTTACGCCACTAGCAAATGCGGTGGACATAAGTCTGACGGGTACAGACTGGACAAAGTCTGAGAAGACTTAGCTGCTCCAGCGTTACAAACGGCAGGGAGCAGAAGGCTTAGAGAATAACCGGCCAAGGGTCGCGAAAGGCACCTTGGGCAGGTAGTCAGGGTGAGGGTGCAAAGAATGCTTTTGGTCCAACCTGAGGCAACTCAAAACAGGCCGGCAAGAGAGACAGAGCCTGTAGGTACCCAAGTCTCCTCAGAGATGTAATTGCCATAAGAAAAACCATCTTGAGAGTCAGAAGTCTACCAAACGCTGACTCTAGAGGTTTTAAAAAGGGGGGGGGTCTTACCCTATGAAGAGGTCCTAGCACGGATGCCTCTTAGAGGGCACCCCGCCCACCAAGGCGTGGCAAACCGAAGTGGAAGCCACATAGAACCTGGCAGTGGCGAGGCAAGTGCCCGCTGACAGTTCTTTCCACCGAAAATACAGAACTGAAGCAAACTGGCAGTTAGCCAGTTCTGTAATTGAACTTATTAGAAGGAAACGCATGCAGGCGCATTTGTGCCATGTATGCGCCACCACGATCAGCACCCCGGGGGGGGCTGGGTGACTCGGGGAGAAGTAGAGGAGACATTGCGCTATCAACAGAGGCGAAGAGGTCCTCTTCTGCCCTGTAAAATCTACCCAGATCAGTTCCAAGGGAGGGAGCCCTAACACTTGCAATGGTCTCGATAACTTCAGGAGAAAGCCCTGTGAACCTCAGTTGGTACCCTACAGGGGCCAAGCATGAAAGGTTTCACAATTCGGGCCGGGGATGAATATGTCCCCTGTGCCTGAGAAAGAAGGTCCTACCTGTTTGGAATCGCCCAAGGCGAGCCGTCGAGGAGAGATATTAACTCTGAGAACCATATCCTGTTCGGCCAGTGCGGTGCTATCAGTAAGAGGCAAAAACCCTTGCTGGCGAACTCTGGGCAACTACTACCTTAGGGTGGAGTTCTTAACTCCCCCGTTGGTATTTTCTATCTGGACCATAAATCTGCTCCCATATACGGGCATCCAGGGATATAACTGACCTGAGTGACAGGAGCTTGCCCTGGGCCCTAAGGAGAACCCAACGTGTCAGAAATACAGCTGACAAGAACATGGGTCTCCTTGATGATTTATGTAAGAGGCTACCGCTGCATTGTCCACCCGCACCAAGACATGGCAGCCTCAGGAGGAGGTATTTCAGGGCCAGCTATACAGCCATCAACCCGAGACAGTGACTGTGACAACCGAGCTGACAACCCTCCTATCCCCTTAAGCTGGACGACCACTTAAGGCCGCTACCCCGCCCATCAGGGAGGCGTCTGTCGTTAGCAGCCTGCGACAACAAGACGCACCTAGAGTGGGACCCAAGGCAGAAAACCGGGGTCTGAACCACATAGAAAGGGAACGAAGCCTGAGGCGCGTAACCCTATTTAGCCTAGGGGTTTTGGCCCTTGGAAGAATCCCCTGGCTTTTGGCCATAACAAAAACGGTCTCATGAGCAGAAGGTCCAGAGGGATCACTGTGGACGCATTCGCCCTGAGACCTGGAAATCATTGATACTGATAACAGTGCAACCTTGACCTAGCCTGACTTTGCTCAGGGTGATCTAAATGGACTCAATCCTAGCGGGAGACAGTTGTGCCCGCATTGAGATTGAACTCCATACGATGCCCCGATAGACAGTGTTCTGAGTGGGAGAGAGGACGCGAGTTCCTGGAACTGCACTATGATCAGCCAGTCGTTTACATAATTCAGAATGCAGATGCCCCGGAGTTGCAAGGAGCCAGCGCTACATCATGCATTGTGAATGTGTGGGTAAAAAGGGCTAGGCTGAGTGAAAGAACCTGACCCTGGAAGACTTCGCCCCCGGAAGTGAACCTGAGGAACTTTCCATGTTGTGGCAGAACTTCTAAATGAAGTATAGAAGTGCGTCATAAGATTGATGGTGACCAGCCAAACGAGTTGTAGGGCTTGAGACACGACCGTCTTGACAGGCATCATCTTGGACTTGAACACCCACGGGTAGTTCAAGCTTTAAGATCTAAGCCAGACGCCACCCCTCACCCTCCATGGGTAACGGGAAGTATTTAGTGTAATAACCTAACTCTCTCTCTGGAAGGGGAACACATACCATGGCCCCTTTAACCAGGAGAATGAGTTTTTGTTTTTACAAAAAAAAGAAATCCGGTTTACGGTAGTGAGAACACGCCGTTGAAACACAGAAAAGCGGCGAGTGAATTAAATCCTGACACCCTTATAAGACCCACAGAAAAGAATATATCCGGCAGGAGTTTCCACGCTGCCAGGATCTCTGAGATGGGTATTATATTTTAACACTTCCTGTTGAGGTGTTGTCGGGTGTTTCGCGTCCTGAATAAGATGCAAGAACAGCGAAAACACCCAATTTTGATGGAAGCCTCTGCAACCCGAAACACCAAGAGGTGGCAGGAATGGGGGGCTTCGAGGGGGTACCGGGAGGGGTGAAGTGAAACACGCGCCCCGTCCCGAGGGGAGCTACCCCCTAATCTAGGTGCAAGACCATCAGGGTTTTCTCTTGGGTCTTGCTTCGGGGCTGGCGAGGGCAGCGAGACTGTCCCCAATCCCTGGGAGGAGGAGCACGACTCGCCACGCTTTGTTTTTGAGCCTCCCTTCAGCCAGGACCGAGGCGGGTTTGCGGCTTGCTCGTCAAGTGCAGAACCCACACTCATGTCGTCCAGGGGGTCAGCCTGGTACGCTTGTAAAACAGCATAGTGTGCAGAGCAGCACCAGCCTGACCTGCTGCTTGATAAGCCCTTCCCACTAAAGTGGAGGTTGTCCTACAAGGCTTTGAGGGGAGAGAGGGCTTCTTAAGTGACGATGCCGAGCCCGGCGAGAGATAGCCCGCAAGCGTCTCTTCGACCGGCGGTATCACTGAATACCGCCGTGCCTCAGCACCCACGATAGTCGAATATAATGACATCGAGGGTATGCGAACACGGGAAGGAAATATATATATAAAAAAATCTTCATGGAGGTTATCAAAGAAGGGAAGGGACCCATGAGGCGTTCCCTTTCTTAGACTGGAAGATAAAATATATCCCCTAATTTGGAGCGTTTGGGGGTCTCCTTTTCGCGTGGCCAGTCCAATCTAGCAACCGCACGAGTAACAACATCGAGCAATTTCCTCCGTAGATTTTTTTATTGCGGACGGAAAGCTCAGAGGCGGGAAGAGAATCGCGATCCACCTCATGACCCGAAGAAGCGTCGAGATCATGTGTGAAGGACCAGCTGGGTTTGGGGAGAGAGTGAGAGAAAGGGATCAACCACTCTCTTGCTCCTCAGCCACATCCATGCAAGAGCCCCACAAACGATTTTTTTATTTTATTTTTTTTTCGTGAGTGCTGACTCCCGGAAGCAAGCGAGGCGAGCACGACGCACTCTGCCTGTTAAAGCAAATCGCAGTGCTCGCACCCGCTCTGCTGCAACGCGAGAGCAGCGTGCTCTTACCCCCAAACAAACAGAGCAAAAACTGATGTGTGTCGTCTTCAGCTATAGAGCGGAAGAGGGGAACACGCACCATGGCTTTCAGTCATTCTCTCTTTTTCTAAACAGAAGAGAACAACGTTCACTGCACACTGCCTAACTGATTCTAACTTCTAACAGAGGAAAGAAAGTTTTGACAGGGTTTGTGAAACACACAGAAACAGAATCGCTCTGAAAAAAGAGTTTCTGACGACACCTGGTGACGTATCCATTTATAGCCTGGCCTCAGGTGCATCTAATGATTACATCAGCCGAGGCTATAAATTCCGGTCAATGTTCATTGACATGTTCCACACATTATTCAGCTCGGCTCACAGCTAAAGCTGTTCCCCGTAGCGCTTAGCAGCGCAACATCGTAGTGAAGCTTTTTGTAAAGGGAACCTTGGTGCATTTAGTGTGGTTAAGGTTTAACTAAAGTACAATTACCATAGCTGAACTATAGTTACTGTTGGAAAACTATGATGAATTTTGTGTTTACTATGTTTTTAATACAAATACCATAGTTTAACTATGGTTACAGTATAAAACCATAGTTATAGCTGAAGTGTGTAAAACAAAATTTTGGTGTTCAGATACTTTCTCCTATGCCAGCTTAATATGCAGATGTAACCAGTTCTGCTCGGATTTGAACCGGCATCAGCCAGCAGTGGAGGCAGTCACTCTAACGAGGAGGCTAAAGTCTAAAGCCTCTACCGTCAGTCGCTAGTGTGCCTCTTGAAGGCAGAGGAGTGAGGTTTACACATACCACACAGCTAACACGTACCAGCTGGCTCCGGTTACACTAACCTCCCTAAACCTCACTCCCGTTTGGGTCAACGGCACCACTGTAACGGTCCTGCTCGACCCCCTCCGAGCAGGATTGGAACCGGCATGGGAGGAGGGTGTGCTAATGAGGAGGAAAAAGGCTATGGCATCTAGTGTCAGTCGCTGGTGCACCTTTTGAGGCCAGAAGAGTGAGGTTTACACAGAGACAACAATAAGTAAACTATTCCTTAAATTGGATAAATCCAGCTCAGTAATTTCCAATTCCAATTCTAAATGAACATACTGTTGGGTTTGGCAAATTCAATTCAAATGCCATCTCAAGAAATTAAAAAGAGCCAATTCTTCAATTCAAAATGTTGCTCAAACCTGCAATCATGGGACATACAGTGCCAACTATATGACAGGAGGCAAACAGACATTTTGAGGATTAAATGAAATGTTATTATGATTTCCAGGTTCAAAGGTTTATCCTTGATCCAGAAAGGCTTTTTTTCCTTATAGGATTTGTCTTGTGTAATGTGCGATTGATTGGCTCTCGTTTCAAAGAGATTGTGCTCTTTGTTCAGCTAGGTGATTCACTTTTTTCATCCCACTGCTTGTACCTGAGGAATCACGCCAAAGGTTGACTCTCTTTCTGTCATTTTCTGGCTGTGCTAAAGAGATGAGAGGCAGATGGTGGCTTTGTAGATCAAGGGTGGCTCACATCTATTAGGACCAGGGGCCGGATTCACGAAACGTTCTTAAGAAGAAAATTCTTCATAACTACCATTTTCTTCTTAATTTCAAATTTACGGAAAAGTTAAGAATATTTTGCTTTGCTGAAATAACTTCTTAAGAAAGTCTTAACTTTTTTCTTAAGATTGTTCTTAAGGTTTAAATTCTGGTTAAAACTGTTCTTAAAAATCATTGTAAAAAACAGCTTAAAGTTAGGATAACATCATAGTTAAATTCTAAAAGGTAAGATGTTTAATGCATTTACTGGGTTTTCATGTTGAGTCAAAGTCGCAATGGGCTATTTACATAGAAATGTGATTTTAGACCAAAAAAGGTTTTTGACTGTTTTGTGTTTAATTATATTTTTATTTTCAGCTTACAAACCATGTAAATGTTATCACCAAATTGAACAATACATTTTGTTTTGAAGCTTTTTAATATGGTGACCAATCATGCTAATTCAAACGATTGCATATTGTGCTCTCTTACCATGATCTTTAGAGTTCATAGAAACATAATTATAATAACAGAAAGCTGAGACTTTCTTTTTCACCCCCCATCCACATCCCTAGTGGAGCTGGCCACAGCGGAGACAGCCTTTTATCATTATGATATACCAGTGTTGAAGTATTGAATTTGTTGTAGGCTATTAGACAAGGCAACTCCATTAGCAAGCTGATCAGACAATGTCAAAGCCTGTCTTTTTATTCTTAAGTGCAAGAATTGCACTTAGGAACTGTGGCAGGGCGGAGGGCGGGACCGGGTCGTGATCCTACGCACCCGGTCCAGTATTAGGCTAATTAAGCCACCGTGAGGGATAAAGGTCGACTGCAGAGAATCGTGCGGGAGAGAGAGATCATTTACAGACATGTCCGTCATGTGTGTGTTTATGTTGTCTTTTAAGTTTATCATTAAAACTATTATTTATATCATCAAGCCAGTTCTCGCCTCCTCCTTTCCATTGAATACATTACAAGAACATTCTTACAAACTTCTTATACTGTATACTTAATTTGTATCCTATCCTTCTTAATTTTTTTCTTAAGAACATTTTTGTGAATCTGGCCCCAGGGTTTGATGTCTCACTTGTTGCAAATGGCCAAGAGATTAACACCTCAAATGGTATTAAAAAAGGAATGGAGAAATAATAATAATAATAAAAAAACATAGCAATCAGTGTTGTGAATACTTAAAATACTTAAATAATGTAAATTAGTAGTATGATTAAAATTCACTCAGTGTGTCAAATTTAGAATTTTAAAGGAGGCACCACATTGTACTTCAAAAATAGCACAAAAGTGAAACCATTCAGATGTTGTATAGTTTTAGCAACTTGATCATTAGAAGGCTTTACACAAAATAACTACTGTTCATTCATAAGTATCACCCTTAGGGAGCTCATTAACATGTTTTGATTTAAACCTCAAGCTATTCCCAAACAGCTGCTCTAATTGCATGAAATCTAGCACTTGCTTATCATAATTGTGAGTTTATTCTTTGCTCAGCGGAAAATTGTTCATTGCGCTGTTACAGTGGGATTAATGGATTAGAGTCTGCCAAGATTATGAAGTTTTCACTACTTGTGTTGACGCACATATGGGGAAAATACTGTTATTGGATATACACATACTGTAATTGATATACAGTATAAAGATCCAAGTTTAACCAAAACATTATTCAAATACATATTTATATTTTGAGAAAATGAATAATTTGATTGTTTGACTTCAAGTCAAACATTTTATTTATAATAGACAATTAAAATGGCAGCCAAATCCCATAGCATGTGAAAAGGAATCAAGTTATTGATATGTGGGAGTCACACAGTGAGACAGGCATCATGATGCAGTATGTGGATTTTAAACACAACGACTCCTTTCAACAAGCTCAACCGCTTATATATAGCTCTTGACCCACCTGATGGTTGGTATTTATGTAGGTAGTTGAGAGAGTAGAGTAATACAAGCATATCAACAATGAGAAGGTAAGCTATTATGATGATTATGTTTTTAGGCAAAAAAATAGGCAAATAAAATAGATATTATCTGGTATTTACAGACCATGTTAATTAACCTTTAAGAGACAATAAAGCTTAGAATCATATTGACATATACATTTTGACATAGGCCATTTTTAGTTTGTAATTTCTGCGATTCTTTGTATTTTTATTACAGTAAACGGCATTGTTTTCATTTCAACCTACAAATGGCTTACTTATAGTTATCTCAACATATTATAAATACTTTCTATTAAAGATAACCTTAAATATTATCTGCATTTTTTTATAGTCTATTCCTGCCTTTTTATTCTATAGGAGTTTTTATTTTTATTTTATTATTTTTATTTTTTATAGAGGCCAGCGTTTATGTAAAACAACCACTCTCCAGAAAATAATACAGTAATGCAAACTGATACAGACTTGGCAAGGACAATCTAAGACCCATTTTAGGCCATTTATAATGCAACTGCTTTAGTGTTTGTTTAGTGTTTACATTAAAGAATCATAAAGATTAAATAATGAAATATTGGCCACCTATTAGTGGAAGTAAGGCCAATGTGAAATATTAACAATTTGTAAATCTTACTTTGTGGTTAAATTATATCAAGCAAAACCTGATGTAGAGTAAGCATATTCCTGATACGAGAGTTTATACTCTTCAAAGATAGACAAAATTAGACTGTATATATTTATAGCACTCACTTTTTTTCACACACTGATTGCTAATGTTATGCACTTGATGGCACACGTCAATGATATGTGCATCTTGAATTGTCATGGTGATCCAGATTTATGTTTGAAAATACATGCACAAATGAAGGTATTTGAGTTATACAGACATTCCACCAATTTTATTGCATACAGAACTTAAAATGAATGCCATACGAGGAAACAAGTTAGGCTATATACTTGGGCATTCTGCGTACATAAGCAGCCATAAGCTGCAGTAATGTACTGTCTTTCACCGTAATTATTGTCTGTGGCAGAGCAGAGTGAGGGGCCAGGTCGTGATTCCGCACCCGGCCACAAATCAGGCTAATCAAGCCTCAGAGAGGGATAAAGGCCAACTGGAAGCTGCAGTGCGAGAGAGACAGACAGAGAGAGAGAGAGAGAGAGAGACAGAGAGAGAGAGATTTACGGACAGCTGTCCGACACCTTTGTGTGTCTTTTTGTTTCAGTTTAATATTATAATATTATTTATATTGTCAAGCCGGTTCTCGCCTCCTCCTTTCCCTTTAACCCCTTTTACACTGGTGCCAAAATATGGGAAGGAGGAGGGATGCACCATAGTAGAGTCATCGCCATTAAACAAAAAGATACAAAAGATAGAACTGAAGTTGATGTCATTACTAATAACTTATTTCTAAATAGTTAAAATATGTGCTGCTCATTATAAACGCTTCTCCAAGAATTTTCCTGTGTGAAAAATGGTCTTTGGTGGTGGCTGACATACATGGTCATCACAAGTGTGATGCAGTTTTTAGTTCTTGTTGTTGTTCTTATTTTTTTTTTTTTTAATAATCATATATCATATATGAGATATGCAGTTGCATTTCATGTTTGCAATGAATATGATATGTTTGATCATCTGAGCATCTAGAAACCTCTGAATTCAAGTTTTTGTACTTCAAGGTGCTGTGGGAAGTCAAATTAACTTTATTTGTATATGCCTAGTTATAATATTCATGAGTAAACCACTTTAATTATTTGGGAACTGTGTTTCTATAGAGGACATTTTTGCTTCCTTTCCAACAGATTTTGTCTTCCTTTTACCATGCTCTGAATGATTTGGGAATAATTTTGATTATAGGAATTTCTGATGCCAAACCAGGCCAATTTGTTTCCTAATCACCTAATATCATCAGAACAAGAAATGTTTTTAAAAAGTAGCCTACACATGAGTTTGTTAATAATTTATAAATGTCTAGACTTTTATGCTACATTGTACAAGCCCTTTTGTTTACCACAGTTTTTTCATTGTTTAACAGTTGCATTTTTAATGCAAAAATCACAAGAAAGACCATGGATGGCTCCTCATTATGGTGGTTAGTTAGGTAGTTAGTCTTTCTTAAAAAATAACTGTTTATTTGTTAATAAAGTATAGTATCAACACATTTAACACCACTTTTTTAATGCAACATCCACAGTTGTAATGCAAACTTCTGTTACAGTTTACTGTGATAAATGTTAGTAAGGGTGTTTTTGATGTGTAGATGTGAAAAGTCTTGTAATTGATGCTGGCGAATAGCAGGTGTTTTCTCTTATCCTTGTCAGAGCTGTTCAGAATGTCAGTGATGTATCCTTTTGAAATGATTGAATTGCTCCATAGCGCTTTAAAATAGAAAATTCTCATGAAGAATTCAAATGGGTTGCATAAGTTTTGTCATCTGCGCCACTATATTGAGAGAAGCCCAGTTTAACGAGACAGTCAAGTGATCCGCTCTGCATTATCCTGTCACCAGAGCTCACATATCCAGGGAAGTCTGATTGACACGTTGTGCGGGCACCTGTATGCTCCAGAGGTAAAGTGGGATAGACAGATGGTTATCATGCAGAAAAGCAAAAAAGCATTCATTTTAAGAGTTAAAAGCCAAAATAGCAATTTTTATATCTCCTGACCAGTATGGGGCAGTGTGCCAAAATGCTGCAGGTAACCTCAGGGCTCAATGGTGATGACACGTACCAAGTTTCGTCCCAATCGCTCAAAGCGTTGCAGAGATATAGCCTATATTTCAATTTTGCGCGTTCTTCATCAAATTCGTTGATGCGCCATTCAAAACTGTATTGTTTATCAAAATTCTGGATGATTTTCCAATTTTCAATCGGACAAACAGTCTAGGAGGAGTGCGAAAAAGTAGTTTTTCAAAACATTTAAAAATGGCCGACAGGAAGTTAGCTCGATCATGATATAATTGGTATGATTGTTCTCGGCATGAAACATCAAGACAAGTCTCATGATAGTAGGTGAAAAGAGTCAATAGATATGAGATTCTTTCAGAAATAGCACTATAATTTTTGACCACAAGGTGGTGCTGTCCCAAAACAGTCCCTTCAGAGCATGGTGCCAAATACGCATACCGAGTTTCGTAATGATACGCCAAGCCGTTGGTAAAATACAGCATTTTGTGACTAAATTCAAAATGGCAGACATCCAAAATGGTCGACATAGGAATTTTTCATGTCGTTGGACTCGCTGTACCCCTCTGAATCTAATGAGACCAATTTGATGATTTTATGACAAACTGTTCAGAAGTTATAAGCAAACATTATATTTTTCATATCTCATGACCAGTAGGGGACAGTGTGCCAAAATACTGCAGGTAACCTCAGGGCCTAATTGTGATTACACGTACCAAGTTTTGTCCCAATCCCTCAAAGCATTGCGGAGATAGAGCCTCAAGTTAAATTTAGCATATTCTTCATCAAATTCATTGAAGCGCCATTCGAAAATGGTATGGTTTTTCAAATTTCCATGAATAATTTTTGTCTAGGTGATGCAGGCCAGTTTTCGTGCAAATCTGACAAACGGCCTAGGATGAGTTCGAAAAAAGTATTTTTTTTAGAAAATTAAATTGACAGAAAATTTGTCATGACGGAAAATGGCATCATAGGGTGAACAAATCGTCTTGAGCCAAGGAATCAGAGGAAAAATTAAGTTTGTTTCTAGGACTCATGGTTCAAAGTTATTAACATAAATGTGAGTGCAAATTTGTGCAGTTGGTGGCACAAGAAGGTTTGAGGTAGAGACGCCACAGTTGCTGTCTATCCTCTATCTGTGTGCCAAATTTCATAACTTTCCCACAAGGGCATCTATGGACTTCCATTGACTCAAGAGCGGAAGAATAATAATAGGAACACAAAGAAAAATTATTACTAAATCAAGACAAAATCATTTGCCAATGGGGTTAGTAAAATAAAGTTGTTTTCTCTTTGAATTAAATACATTTTCTTACCGCACGAAAAAAAAAAAAACTTGTTTCTCTCACAAATTCTTTTCTCTATAAACAAGACTTAATTACATAATTTTACTTGTCAATTTAATTTACCTTGTTATCCATGAAAATATCTAAACATCCTTAAAACAAGACAAAAATATGGTGAAATATATATAGATATTTTTTTTTTTGCAGTGCACTTCACATCTGTGCAGCCTTGACCCTCTTACTTTCTTGAAGACATCTACTGTAGATTTGCCAACCACTTGGTAACCAATCAAAGCATCAATCTTTGATTCCATTCCCCATTTCAGCAAGACCTCCCAGCTCTCCTGTGAACCGCTAGGCTGTCTTCCAAAACACACTGAGCTCAATGACTCTCTCGTAGGGAGAAAAGAGATGTGGGGGAGGTTGCTAGGATGTAGCCAATGGAAACTGCAACCTGTGTACAAAGTTGCTGTTTTGCTGCTTCTAAACAAACTATCGATATCTCACCTGGGGTGAAATAGCTGTAGTGCTCACATCTGAGTATTCCTTATCTCTTTTGTTTCCCCTGCGGCAGGAACCCTGTGTGTGCCCATTACCACAGCTTTGATTCTCATCAGAAATTCAATTCCATAAGCTTTATACAACTGGGTGCTGGCTCGCAACTCTAAATTATAAACAATGGTGCACTATTTCAATGAGTTATATAAGTAGAAAAGGTCTGAATGTGAAAAAGTGAGAAGTTAAATTTAAAAGCAATGCTGGAGGGAATACCAATTTTACAAGATGTACTTTCCGGGCACACAGTTGAGCGTGCTGATGTCTATCTTTCTGGCTAAGGAAATTATATGAAAATAGTGCTGGGTGCACTGCAGAGAATATCCAGGTTATCACTAAGGGGCTTAGTCGTATAAACCACATGACTGGAGGAGATAAGAATGAACCAAGAACAGGGCCGTTAATGTTGTCAAATGGCTTGCTGGGGGTGTGCACTGTTGCTGACCCACCGATCTCTGTAGGTCCATATAATGCAAGTGAATGAGTACCAAAATGTTGACAAATTCAGCTTCAAAAAGCTCATAAAGGTATCATAAAAGTAATCCGTACCACTCCAGTGTTTTAATCCATATCTTCTGAAATTATATGATAGGTGTGTGTAAGATGCAGATCAATAGACTTTTTTTTTTGCTAGACATTCATCTCCCTGCCCAGTAGGGGGTGATATGGATGAAGAATGTGAATCACCAAAAACAGAAGAAGAATATGAAAGTGAAAGTGGATATTGACTGAGCAAGGAGAATAATTTAGAGTAAAAAATAAAATTGTTATCTGCTTCTCACCCACACCTATCACATCGCTTCTGAAGACATTGATTTAACCACTGGAGTCTTATGGATTACTTTTATGCTGACTTATGTGATTTTTTTTGGAGCTTCAAAATTTTGGTACCCATCCAGTTGCATTGTATGTATGAAAAGAGCTGAGAAATTCTTCTAAAATTCTTCATTTGAGTTCAGCAGAAAGAAAGTCATACACATCTGGGATGGCATAAGAGAGAGTACATAATGAGAATATATTCATTTTTGGGTGAACTATTCCTTTAATTCAATTCACTAAAACCCCTTATTGTTGAAGGAAGAGCTATTTCAGAGCTATTATCTTAAAATAGTATTTTCATTAACATACAGTACAGTGACTTTGAGATTATGTAGCATGTATAATTTGTTTTAACATAAAATATGTTCTCTTATCCTAGAATTTCTCAGCTTTTTTCTAACATAAAATGTAACTGGATGGTACCAAAATTTTGAAGCTCAAAAAAATCACACAAATCAGCATAAAAGTAATCCATAAGAGAGAAGACCACATCCACACTAATCTGGTTTTGTTTGAAAATGCATGAATTTCACTACATTTAAGCCTCTCATCCACAATGCAACAGCGTTTTCCTGTTCTGAAAATGGAGCAATTACCACAGACTTTTAAAAACAATGATATTAGGAAACTGAAAACGGATTAGCGTGGGCGTGGCCTAAATAAGGCACTGACTTCCCAAAAGAGTGTGAAAAATTATTTGGTGACACTTTCAAAATTGCAATGTTGCTTGTTAAAACTTTCACTAGAATATAGGGCAACTTTTAAATAGCTGTCAAAGGAAAAATATGCTTTTTTTGCCACAAGTGGTGTAGTTACAGCATCTACCAGCAGGGGATAACTGGACTATGCTAATCAGCTAAATTTTGACCCTTTGATTTGAGTGACCTGGCTTGTATTCTGGCACAACCAATAGAGCGCAACAGTCAGTTCCATAAGTTAAAATCCCACACATTTTTATCAATATAAGAATTGAATAACTTACACCTTTAAAGACAGATCTACCGTGAGCTCCAAGGTTGTTTATCCATAGTATATGCATCTATTGAAGCCATCCATATGCATTATATCTTCGTTGTTAAAAAAAAAAATCACATTTAAAAGCAGAATTCCTGTTGAATAATTACAGTACCCATGGTACAGCTGTGAAAGCTCCACCAATCATTTTACATTTAGCAGACGCTTTTATACAAAGCGACTTACAGTGCAATTATTACAGGGACAATCCCCCCGGAGCAACCTGGAGTTATGTGCCTCGCTCAAGGACACAATGGTGGTGGCCATGGGGTTTGAACCAGCAACCTTCTTTTTATATATTTCCATAGATTTATATTCAATAATTTCATTCGAAATGCTTCATGGTATTGTAGTTCATGCCCTCGTGAGAGACGGTAAGTACACAGACTTGTACCTTTTACTTTTTGTCGGATTTTCAAATACTTTTTTGCCTTCAAATTCAGTCTGTAATGTTGCGATTTACTTCAGAGCTAGTTGGTTTGGTTCATGCATTACAACTCTTTAATGGAGGGTTTTTATAAAGTCTATTGAAGAAATTAATGGGAAAAATACCCAGACACTGAATAAGTGGGTAGGGCACTGTTGGGCTCTATGGTGTGAGTTTAGGGTGGGTAAACTCACACCATATATACCTGATATTTCCATAATGTCTATAACCATCAAACATTTTTAAAACTAAGTCTAAATATAGAAGTCTTTGCCAAGCTAGTATCAAAGTTTGTCTTGACAACTTTACACACACACACAATATATGTTTATATTTGCAATTCCGCTATAATTTTTTTATAAAAATTATAAAAAATTTTATAACACAGAGTTTGCTGACTTAATTATTTACTCACTGACATCAGCCTTGGCTAAATCATCCTTCTTACTAGGAAGATATCCTAATTCATCTAAGCATGTTATGAATCCAGACAATGCAATGAAGTTCACCAATGTGTCAATCCAAAATGATCTGGACATAATTTATGAACAACAGGTGAGAGAACTGATACTAGTAATTATAAATATGTGGCAGGGGAACTAAGTGGCATAAATCTAATCCTGCTCTGAGCAAAGCCTGATATTAATTTCTAATTATTCCTGCCAAGTGGTTGGAAGGGAAGCTTTAGTTTATTTACTTTGCAGAGATCGATTACATATGCATGCAGATAGTCTTCCGTGTGCATTTATGAGCAACTTCTTTCATCCGAGCTGTGTTGCTGCTTGTTTTCCCTCATAGGAATCAACCCTTTGCAAAACACACTGCCTTGTTGATTTAAATTACCTTCCAATACTAGTCAACTTTATTATGATTTATAATTTTAAAAAGCTGCATTTTGCATGTTAACAGGGTTAATTCTGGCTCATGCTTCGACACTTCGCCTCGGTGCACTTCACATCCAACGCTAGTCAAATGTGGCATGCAGAGATTTGCGTTAAAAGGGCTCTTACATCTGAGTGAATTGGACACTTGAATGCTTGATGAGGCTTCGAATACTGACAAGTGACATAAAGTGAATCAGGGTACGAATGGAATACCACTGAATAAACCAATTAGACGCCTGATGCACGGGCCAACCGGAAGCCATCCTCGCACTGGGACACAGTGGGTATTGCAGCTTGCCAAGAAGCTCTCAGAGAGAGGGGGCGCAAACTCGTGATAGGAATAATAATGGAAAGGGATACAATACAGGTAATGAAGCATTCTGCAGGAGAGCCCGGATTTCTCCTTCGGTGGCAGGTGTTCCAGAGAGTCAGGGATTAAGAATGAGAGTGAGAGCAAGTGACATCAAGATGCACTGCATCTTACACTTTAGTGATTTTGCATGACCCCCTCCCCTTGGTTCTAATTAGTCCTTCTTCAGAATTCATATTGACATTTGTGCTGTGCAAGGTGGCACCACAATAAGTGTGGAAATTAGCATTGTGCTCTCTGAGGCACCCGTGCAACCCTTTATAAATATGGAACCCATACGTCTGTCATTACCTCAGTTGGCATCCGTCCCATGTATGAAATCTCAATCCGCTGTTTCCTCCAAGATGCTGAGAACACAATGCTCTTGTATTTTCTTCTTAGCGCATTACATTATTATCCAAAGATTCATATGGAAATACAGGCTCTTTCATCTGATTTCAAAGAGATGCATTTTGGAGCTCAAGACAGCTTTGCTTAATGAGTATTTTTTACAAAAATATGTAGTCTTTGGCACAAGGGATGGGACATAAAACTTGATACAAAGTACTCCTTAGGAACTAATTGAGGGAATTATGTCCTGCAGCTCTGGAGTATTTTGATTAGGGATAATCTTTTCAGAAGTATCCCTCTAAAGTAAATAAATTAAACTGACAAGTTTCTTAAAGATATTGAAGTGACACGATGAACTTGAGGTACATTTGAGAGTTTGTGTGATAATTATCAGGTAATTACTTAGCACCCATTTGTAACTGATACATTTAGTATTTCTTTACGAGATTCAATAGACAAATTGTATAGACAATAGACCCCTCCCCTTATTTATGTTGAAATTTAACTATCAAACATTTGGCTTGCGAGACTAGGGCTAGAAACATACTTTGCTCAAGTATGCATGTGCTAATGCAAGTGCTTGGCCAATCCATCGACAACATGCGGTCCGGTTGAATATGCTTAACAAGCGTTCTTGTGTTACTTTGGCAGTTGCAAACATGAGTACTAATGGGGGCAAAATAGTTACTTTCAAAAGTCTGTGCCATTAAACTGGATGTATTCTTGTTTAGGTAAGTTTCTATAAAGACATCGACTTTTACTTACTTGCTCAGAAATATTCACATCAAACTGTCGCTCCGACAAGATAGTAGGGGCTTGAAAGTGAAAACTCACCATATAAGTGGATAGTTCACATTAATGTCTGTTATAGCAACCGTTGCGATGACTTTGAGAGTTTTCAACATGTTCTTGTGTTGTGTTATGAATTGTGGTCTGAAACTTTTTGGAACAGAGAGATTTTGGACAAATATACTGTACATATATATTTTTGTTAAAACATTTACATGTACAATAGTTAGAGGACTGCTGTTTTCAATTTAGCAATTCTAGATCTCTGCCGTATAATCTGCATTCTGCTACAGTTGGCCAGTTTTACCCCTCACATATGGCATTGTCAGAAATTAGAAATAATTATAGAAACATTAATTTTGTATGCTAGCTTTTTAGGTTCATTATTACATGGAAATGCATGAGAAACAATCTGGTCATCAAAGATGTGATTTAAGGTGAATATAGCATCTGCCATCTGCAGTGTGTTGTCAGGAGCTCATGTGAGCTCCATATGGGCTGGAGCACAGGCCAAAAATGTATTATAGTATGACATTCCCATACCTCATAATCAAATTTTAAAATTGATGGTATATCTTTATATCTCCCACATTTTACATGATACTATATACTGTATATACATACACACACACTAGTATTTATCAACTATCATTGGACTATTTTAACTTAATTAGTAAATGAAAACGGCACTTGATAACTGGTCTGAACCAGTTATTTTTAGGCTAGCTTTTATGGTGACAGCTTTAAAAGTGAATTTATGTCTACAAATGTGAAACAGTTGGGATTTTTTTAATGTCTAAATATTTATTTATTTATTTGATTTATTAATTATTTTTAGGGTCAAATGATGTGGATAATGCTACCCACATTCATTTGCAATGTAAATGAATGGGGATAGTCCATAAACATACATACTATTTCAAAGGTGCCGCCACAATACCTAAACATTATACAAATTAACATTATTTAAGTGTAATTACATTGTGAAATAACATTATCGCTGACAAGTTGTATCCAACATCACAACTTTGTGGTCATAATGATGTTGTCAAGATGCCTGTGGTAAACTGGTGAATGTTAATACATGTAATGTTTACCTCTTTTGGCTTTACTTTTGAAACAGAGCATTCAGTTACACAAAGTGTGAAACTAGTACTACGATTTTAATATATATATAAACTATGGGTGTCAAAATATTTTTTGTGGTAATTAACAACATTATTGCTGATGAATGTAATTTAAGCACCAGCCATTACTTTAAGCCTCCAGAGCTATTAAAGAGCAGCCTCTGAGAAAAAAAAAATAAATACAATTGACTTCTGGGTAAAATAAATACATTTGATGACATCTGCCTATCAAAAGGTAAATGACTCCTGACGGGAGTTGAAAGCGACAAATCTGCTTGCTACACATCATGCAGGTAATCGCTGTGGTTAAGAGGCAGTGATGGTGCATTAACCACAGTAATGGGTTCATTTTGGTTGAGGATGGGCCACCATATGCCATTAAGCACTTTCGAGCTACATCAAAGCAATACTGCCAGTTCCACTAGAGTACACCACTAATTAATCATCTCATTATACAGAGAAGATAGAGGTAGGCCTATTGCTTCTTTTAGGATGGGTCATCGAGAGTACTGAATTTATGAATGGAGTAGGATAATGTGCTAGTAGCTCTATTATACACTAGAGGTTTTTCGTTGGGTTATTGGATCATTTATTTGGAATTTTATAAATAAAGTAGCTTTTGGTCACAAGTGAGGCTTTTCTTCACTATCTAGGATTATCAGATCGAAATGTTTAACTTGGTCCATTATGGTCAATACCAATGCATCAAATCAATTAATTTTAAGGTGAAATACCATCAGATGTGGAACCCCCAGAAAAAACAGAAACAAAACAAACCAAAAAAAAAAAAAAAACAGCACAGTGCCCACAAAACCTATATGGACAGAGACACGCATAACATTTCATGAATGTCATTGCATTCGACAATGACATAACACTTAAGGTTCCATTTGTTAACATAAGTTTATGCATTAGTCATCATGTTCATGTTAGTTAACACAAATGCAATTGTTCATTGTTAGTTTATGTTAGTTCATTAGGGCATTAACCAGTGTTAACAAATACAACTTTTGATTTAAAAAATGCATAAATAGATGTTGAAATTAACATTAACTAATATAAATAATGTAAGGTATTTAATTTACATTGCACAATTAAAAACAGTGGGTAGTTGACCAATGTGCTTTACAATTTGTAAACATGTGTAAAGAGCAGAATACACAAAACACTAATATTATACAACACATACATCTAACTTCTCATATAAAAACAACAAGCTACTTACATGTCAACAAGTAGAGTTAGACAAGAAAGCCAGAGAAAAAAAGATGAGTTTTTAAAAGAGATTTAAAAGATACCACTGTGGAGGCAGTTCTAATATGCAATTTTTTTACTGGCATATATATTTGTGTGTAATCTGCATAACATTGGAATGATACTTTGTGCTTTTTAAAGATTTCGCCAATTGGAAGCTTCTATAATGAAAATAGGATGGGTCCCAAAATGGATCCTTGAGGAACCCCACATGTAAGTGGTGCCGACGATGATGTAAATTCACCCATTTCAATTGAAAAACTTCTGTTAGTTAGGTAGGACTTAAACCTGTATAAAAAGCTGTATAATTATTGTTCATTGTCAGTTCATGTTAACCAATGTTAACAAATGTAACCTTATAGTAAACAAAATAACAAAATACCAAACCAAGTAGTATCTGCAAATAAATGATGATAGTAATTTACTCTGCATTAACTTCTCATTTCCTAGACATTTGTTTTAATTGTATTTATTTTATAATTATTTTTGCATTAACTTTTGTCCAACTGATCTATAGGCTGTCTTCCTTTAAAATAAATGCCACTTTATATCAATGCCAGTTTGTTATTTTGTTATCTAAAGCAATGACATCATACTGCATATATTTGTGTCTTTAGTGTCCAAATACTTCTAGGGGCCACTCTATAAAAGCACAATGAATTCAGAATAAAAAATCAAACCTCTTTAAAACAATAAAAGTTCACATAGCAAACATTATAATTATAAACACATTCAAAATGCATTAGCAAAGGGGTTTAAATTTATTATAAATCTAAATGAAAGGGAAAAAAATATGAAAGATGAAATATTATCAAAGATTTAAAGAGCATCTGGTTAATTATGTCAAACTAATAACAATTGAAATGCTAGATCCCCTCTTAACTGGTCAAAGATATGGACAGATTTCAGATGTGCCATAATTTCTTAGAGCCATGGTGGAACTGTGGTGCTCCTGCAAGGGATACAGGTTGACGACTGGCCTAAATCATGTCCCACACCCAATCCCTTCTCTCTCACCCCAAAAATGTCCTCTCTCTGTATATGTAATTCCCAGAATGTTCTATTAAGAAACTGCCAGTGCTAACAAGGCAGTGCAAACTAAAAAAAAATTATTTAATAATAAATAAATAAAAATAACAAATAGTCTTAACATTTTAGGTTTAGGTTTTAGGCTTTGTTCTCCGTGATAATGAAATGAAATGCTGCATTAAATCTGATTGAAAACAAAGAACTACAAACAAAGAACATGACAATCTCTTTGCAATATGAAGGCAGCTATATGGATATATAAGTAGATCTAAGAAAGGGCAATCACAATTCAGTATACAATTCAGTATGTCAAATATCAATGACATCATTCCTGTTGTTGCATTGTGAATGCTGAACAGTAAGTTCAGCATAAGTTAAAACAACTTACATTTAAACATTTTGCCCAACTACAAAAGGTTTAAAGGAGTCTGGACTTCAGAACATGAAGTTCAGAACCTCAACTATGGCTCAATTAAAGTTTAATATTCAGAGTTGGGGGTTTAGAACAAACCCTGACCAGATTGTTTCAGCAATATATTTTGCAGGCACTGTAAAAATATTCACACTTACTTTTAAACGTTCTACTTTTTGGACTGTTATTTTGTATCCATGTTTAAATGAGAGCATTAGTGGTGTAATTGAGTGTGACGAGGATCAACTGTTTCCTTATGCCTAAAGAGACAACATATGCCTTTATAGTTTACACAAGCAGAGTACATATTCAAGCAAAACACCCAAACTCGATATCACACATTGGTTTTTTTTCTTACTTTTTTCTTTTTTTTCATTTTCATGTTTTTATGTATTTTCGGCATGTAAACTAGGCAGCTTATTATGGCAGACTGGTGGGTTGTAATTATATAAACCATTGTGAAACAACAAATTGACAAATACAAGTCTGAAAATAACCACACACGCAGCACAGTGCCATCACATTATGGTTTCACATCCTTAATCTACTGTGTAGGGGGCATAATATCATGTGTTTTTAAGCCAATTACATTACATTGAATAGAGATGAGATCCATTGAAATGCTTTTGATGTATTTCAATGTATATTCATGGTCCTAATCCACTGTTTAAAGGAATAGCTCACCCAAAAAGGAAAATTCTGTCATAATTTAATCCCCATCATGTCGTACCAAACACGTATGACTTTTTTTCTTTAGTGGAACACAAAAGGAGAATGCATTGTAATACAACGGCAGTGGATAGTAACTCACTTTAAAGCTTAAAAAATGACCGAAAAGTATCATAAAGTAGTCCATGAGATTTGTGTGTCATTCTCCAAGACTTCAGAAGGACTTTGATTGGTTTTGGTGAGAAATAAAACAAATTTAATTTGTGTGAATATGCTTGCCACTGTGAAAAAGCTTCCCTCATAGCACTCATTAACGCACAATGGATGGAAGATTCTAACTGGAAAAATAGAGTGAATTCTTTCTCGTCAAAACTTACTGTATGCCTGAAAAATTAGAATATGATCCATGAGTTGCCTATGTATTAATTTATTTATTGTAATACTAGTTTGAATAGACACAACAGTGAGAACATTGTAATTTTTTTGATGAACATTTCCTTTAAGAAGCTGCAACCTGGTATCAGTTTTTTACATAAATACATTTTCATCTTATTTCGTTCACATGTATCTATTGTTCTGAAGCACCCTCCTCAAGAGACTGCAGTTAATTATGCAAGAAGGCACACTCACAAGGTGTCTTGTCTTCTGTTGAACAACACCAGTTGGCCGAGGGATTAAGAAAAATTCAAAGGTCAAACACACTCTTGTATGGAAATCTGCCCCTAATTACTCTCAACATAATATCCATATGCTAACATTAATTCATTTTACTGATGCATATTAAGAGAATATTAATCTGCACTTGGTTGTCATGTTAGAACATAGTGTTAATTTTAGTGTATCAAGAGTGGAGGAAAAGGCTTGTGTTTGTTTTTTTCTCAATACAGATCTATCCCTTAACTGAGATTTGCAGAAATATTAATAAAATTTATGGAAAACTTGGAGTTCAACAACACTGGTCTAAGATTGTGAGTGTACAGCAGAATAAAAAGTCTTGAAGAAGTTGCACTGCAATAAAAAAAAAAAAACTAATAAAATAAAATTGTCAGTGCACTTTGTGAGTGCAATACTGTCAGAGAGGGTCAAACTTAGGTCATGATCTTGTGGTGTGGGAGCATTTATATCACTTATGTCATGATGATGGATTCACAAGAGCAGAATCCCTCCAAATCTTCAAGTCCAGACTCAAGACTCACCGCCTTTTAACAAGAGTAATTCCTGCTCCAGTTTAATCAATACAATATAAAAAATAAACAATCTTGAAGCAACATGCAAACCATGAAAATGGACAAAAATAATTATGCTTTTAATAACAGATCTCTTCCCCTGGAACAATACCACGACAAAGAAATAAACAAACAAAAACAAAATACCAAACCCAGACACATACTTGCTCAATCAAATATTATTTTAAATAGACTTGGTTCTACCCAAAACACAAAAAGAAATCAAGGAAAAACATAAATAAATACATAAACTTAATCCCTCTTGTACGACATACACAAGACTTAAGATAAACTTGAGTATCAATTTGCCAACTCTGATTTCCCTCTCTTGAGAAGGCTGATGTCAAGAACTGAACAAAAATAGCAGTATCCATTCAAGATACAACATTCAACATTAGGACAGCCAGTCCATGCTAGCTCTGAAATTACCATAATCTCTAGAGCAGTGTTGATCAGTTTACTTTAGTGAGGCATAGTATCAAGTGTCTATCTTGCAGTAACTTGGGAACAACTAGTCTGTGAGTTCATCAGACAATTCTGCTAATAACTACTGCAAGTTCAGCATATGAGTGATACTGTATACAACCTGAAAGTCATTTCCTATCACAGCACTGATAGCTGTGTGTATTGCAGCAATACATCAACAGTTATAGCACAAGCACCGTCTGTACCAGAATATGGACGTCTACAAAGACAATTGGCAATTTCAGAAATCCAGATCTAGATTGAACATAAAGCAGACTATCCAGAAATCCATTAGCCAGCACAGTTGTTTCTTTCGGTAATAGGGAGTGTACAGTTTTTGATCAGTGTGAAACTGGAGTTGTCATGTATAAAAGTACATTTCTAAACACCATACATGTATCCAAGTGCTTTCTTTCTACTATGGAGAATTTGATTTCTGCATTTTAGAGCTCTATCTATATCTAGATTAAGTTTAAAAGATAATCTGTGATTTCTTTTCTCTCTTTCTCTTCTTTGTGTAAACATCTTGTAATGTTTAGGGTAGTCTTTGACAAATATAATGTTAAGTTTAAGTTACCCAAAATGTGAAGTTAAGTATATCTAACAGTCTCTTCCTGCTGTGATTGTATGAGTGCCAAAGCCTTTGTGTTTTTCCTTTTCCTTTTTGGTGACTATATAATCTGCTAGGTAGAGAGTCCCAGAAGACTTTGTTTTGGTTCTGCCTCTTTTTCTTTTCAGCCTTTTTTGAAGAAAGCCAAGTCGGCAGTCCTAGAAAACCCCTAGATCTTTGATTAAAATAATTGGGGGCTCGTCCGGGATTTGAATGCAGGACTTACTGAATCTTAAGCAAGAATAATATCCCAAGACCAACATGCCACCAGGTGAAAATCAAGAGTGCTTGTATTGCCAAGACTCGCCATTTGACACAACTCCAAAAAATTTTGGATTTATTCAAGCTGACTGTGTCCTTAAGGCTTCAGAGTTATCTTCAAGAAACCAAACACAAAATGTGTTGTCCATAGAGTTGAGACTGCAGTACACAGTCAAACAAATACTACTAACAAAGTTTAATTGTTGTACTATTGTGCTATGGACAAGGTGATGGACCTTAATCAGGGTAGACACCATATTTAATTTGACATAGAAACGAGGCTGTGAGGGATTGAAGTGCAGTCTGTTCAAAGGGTTGTACTTTCTATAGTTCCTTGGTCATGTCTAGTACATGCAACCATGTTGTCCAAAGGCTGTTTTTTTTTTTGCACACTGGAATGTATTTGGTCATCATTCACGTCCAAGCTGGACAGGATGATCTGTTTTGGGGATTTGCCCAGACAGGGAGACCAACTTAAACAAGATCAGCAAAGGCAGCAGCATTTTCAATGTTTTGCTGATTTAATAGTCATATGGGAAGGTGTATACAAAGGTGTTCAAACAGTACAACTTATTGCACAGATGGTACCTCTATACCTCACAGCCTTATTTTAATACATGTCTGGAACTGACATTTGTCTTAATTGAGGTTCAGTGCAGCCTCTTTAATCTAAACACAGCATATATTCCAGCATTGTGTAGTTAAAAAGATGCTCCATAAATTATTACGTTGTCTAGGTAACAATGGATGTTATCCTTCAGCTCTACAAGCGTGTATGCCATATGACCTGAGTTTAGCCATTCAGACTCCATTTTTCCTATTAATCATGCAATCTCTTTAGAGATAGCATGATGAATAGAAAGTGTTCGATATCATGGCATTCGCCTCATTGGCTTCACCTTGCCTCCCTGAACACTAGCTTGTACAAGCTAGAAGACAAGCTAGACTCACCTAGAGACCAGCAATGATGAGCCTGGGAGACCAGCTAGACCAGCTTATACTAAAACCAGAAAACCAGTTTAAGCTGTTTTTTCAACAGGACATTTTAAGGCTTTTATGTGACCTTACTAATCTTCTTATTACATTTTCATGTAATCAAATTTTCATGTAATATTCGCCTTTTTTGCCAATGTGCGAACGGCTTCTAACACAACTTAAAAAATAAGCCCATCCCGGACATCCTATTCCTATTGGTTGCCTAATAAATCCTGTAGACTAATTTTCATGCAAAGGGAGCAGGTTGCTTTTGCCAGTAAAATCTGAAGGATGTGAGTTTTATGCACGCTCCTGAGAACCTTGACTCATTGCTTCTCTTCTGCTATTCAACAGCGACAACAAACTGCAAAACTAGGTACCGTTACCTTAGAGATGGAATCCAGCAAAACTCCGGTTCCCAGCACTACACCAACTAATACCCAAACTCAGAGTAAAAAAAACTAAAAACGTTTATCTTCTGGATCCCATCTGGCTAAGCGGGAACGTGATCATGGTAGAGTGAAAACTAGAGTGAACATCGGCATGGCATTTGATTCCTGGAAGGTCCTTATTTCTGGAAGGACTCTGAATTGGCATTCTTCTTATTGGACAGGCAAGCTTACAAAACTGCAAAGCATGTAAAATATAGTGCCATAAGGATTGATCTGTGTAATTTTAACTTAATTTCTAACTCGATCTTGCCTGCTAAAGCTGACGAATTGCAAGATACCTTGCTTCGTAACTTTCAAATAATTTCAACAATCTTCTCTTTATATTAATAAGTATACAGTACAGGTGTTATGTATACCTTGTCTTGTCTCACTGTTGCCCTTTGTTTGTCATTTTTGTCACTTTTGTAGTTCCTTAGT
This sequence comes from Xyrauchen texanus, assembly GCF_025860055.1. Lineage (NCBI taxonomy): Eukaryota > Metazoa > Chordata > Actinopteri > Cypriniformes > Catostomidae > Xyrauchen > Xyrauchen texanus. Next base: position 8,665,158 of record NC_068298.1, on the reverse strand, counting down.
TTTCACTTTTGTCACCCTTGTAGCTCCATAGTGTCCTTGTTAGCTTTCGTGTTCTCTGTTCATTGTTTTCACTTGCCCTCCTTAGTTTGCCATTGGTTTCTGTTTATTACCCTGTCATCTTGTTTGAGTTCTGTTTGTTAGCTCCCATTTTCCCATGTTCATGTATTTTAACCCGGTTGTTTTCACTCCCCGCTGTCAATCGTTGAATGTTGTTAAGCCTGGTATGTGTTCCCTGCCCGAGTTCTCAGTTTTGTTTCATCGTGTTTAAGTTTCCTGTTTTCCCATTGTGGGTTTTTCCTTTGTGTTTATTTGTTTGTTTGTTTGAATAAAGTTAAGTTGCATTTGGATCCACTCTCCTCGTCTGCCTTCGCTGCCTCATTCGTTACAACAGGATAAATTTAAGCAAATACGCTGGAATATTTTTCGTAGTACAACATATGACATACAAAACACAATAGTGCAACATATTTACAGTGCAACAGTAAACTGTCTGGTATAGTTCGGTAGTATGTAGCTGTATGTGTTTATCAGTATGCTAAGTTAGCTGATAAGTAGTTATAGTTAGTCTTAAATTTTGTAGTAAAACAATCATAACGATAATTTTAATTATGCTACCTCATCTGTCAGCATGATGCCGGTGAATCAAGTTCAGACGTTACGTTTTTAAGGTTTTACGTTACGTCATTGTTTTGGTTGATGGTTGCTCGTGTCGCTATTGAGTGTGTGCACAAGCAACAGGTAGCTGGCTGCAGTTCACTTAACGGCCACAGGTGTCATTAATAACAAGTGTTTCTGAATCTTACACACTGCACCTTTAAGCATAATCAATGTAAGATCACTCATTCAGAATCAGAACATACACCTTCACTGGTTTTAAGGGTTTTCATTTTGGGGGAAATACCCTACTTTTATGTTTTCTTTATTTTATGTTCTCAACAGGGTATGCCTGGACTTTTTCAACAAAGCATTGTTGATTAGTATCTAATCAAGTATTTCCTTTCAGGTGGTCCTTTATTGTGTTGGTCTAAACCAGTTTATTTCTGTATATGCTTTTGTGTAGCAGCCGCTTATTTAGTTTCTCCCTCTACAATGACTTTTGCATCATGTTGACTGACTCAAATTACTTAGCTTGCATCAATGTCATTTTACGTGTTAAATCAGACGCTAGTCTTTGATGTACATGAGGTATACAAGTAACTTCTTAAGTCTTGTCATGTACCATTTTACTATCCAGGTCTCCAAAGTCACATGTTGTGACAATCTCACGTAGCACTGTCACATCATGATAGGTGATCTCACCAACTGCTTCTGTCCATTATCTGAATGAGGACAGCTCTGCGACGTCGTTCGATTGCTATTACTTAGGGATGCTCTTCAGTCTTCATTTTCACAGCTGTCCTTTTAATGATTCACAGGTTAAGATACCAATTGTAAAGCATTTCTGTCCTTGTTAGAGCAATTGTTTTTTCACCTATAAACAATAAAAGAATAGTTTAGTCAAATTAAAATTAACGATATTTGCTGAACATTTTTCCCTATGTAGCTTGAGTCAAATATGGCACCATTAGACGTGTCAGGTCAGGTTTGACATCAAATGACGTCACTTCTCATGCATCTCTTGAACAATGATGTCAAACCTGATGTGACGTTTCTAATGGCACTATAATTGATTTGGTGTGTTGCAAGCCATTGACATTGAAATGGTTTAATGAAGAAAGACGATAATTTTTATTTTGGTATGTTAGGAGCTTTTTACGATTTGAGATTTAAATAAAAAACCAAAAAAGAAATGCAAATAAATGATCGATCAAGCATGTGTTGGGCTCATTTGCCAATAATTATTTTTGTTAAAGTTAGAATCTTCTCAATACTCTCAAACAGTGTAATTCAGCAAGATCTGACTGTGTTCTGCTCATCACTGACACCATTCCAATGACCTGGAAGACAGTGACGATATACAGTGATTCTTATCACTGTCTGACACTTATGGAGGTTAATGACATTTGTTAGACATTTTGGGAAAGCAGCATGGCGTGATTCAGACCATGATGATGAATGTAGCTAATGGCTATACTTGATGACTTATCTTCTTTGTGGCACATGAATATATGAGCGGAGCTTTGAGGCGGATTTGCAAATTTGTACACATTTATTGATTGTTGCAGTGTGAAATCATTACTGTTAAAAGTAATTGTATATTCATCTCGCTACAGACAAATAAATGAAACTGTAACAGGTTTGTCTAAAAGACAGTGAAAGACAATGGAAAATCTGGGGAAAGAAATCTGTTTTAAACATTTCTTAAATGTCAAACTTAATGCAAAACATAAAATATTTGAATCCTCATTTATCATATCTTTCTGCAATGTCACCACACTAGGAGGTAAGGGAGCAATGTAGACAGGCAATGTTGCTTAAACAGGGCTGCACATATCTGTCTACCTGCCGTGCTGCCTAAAATTATTGCAGTGACCTTTTATGTTCCAAAAATACATCCAGCAAATGCTTAGATTATTTTGCAATGCATGTGTAAATTAACATATAAGGAAGTAGGAATGATATTTCAGATTATGAATATTTATTAAAGGGTAACTAAACCCCTGCTCAGAGTCTGACTCCACCCACTAGCAATATTTGAAAAATGCTCGAAAAGTGGGCAGACCCCAGCGGGGATAGAGGGGACGAACCGAGGGCGGGGCTGGGGGGGGGGGGTGGGGGGTGCACCTGAGACCCGTAGTGACAGATTAATTGACAGCTGCTGTCAGACTCTAAAATGGAGAGTGACTGGAGTGACGCAAGTAGCTTTGCCACGGAGCGGTCTTTTGAAGTCGAGGACCTTTCTCCCCCACCTTCACCTGAAGTGGAGGAGGATGAATTGTCTGTGGACACAGGGCCGGAGCCATATCAATTCGAGCCGCTGGCTCAAACTGCGGTTTTAACTCCCTGTTGAGCATCCGAGTGCGCATTCACCTTCACTCGCCTGCAGGAAAAACAAACGAAACGCTGTTCAGTGATGTTTATCCTTTTAGCAGGATTTTTATTTAGCAAGCTTCACTTGAACATAACATCAGTTAGCTGTTCTCTCAACTTAGAAGAATGTGACGTAAAGCGTAACGTCATCATGTACAAAACCGTATACCTTCAAATAAAACTATACAGGTAGTCAATACCGTAATACAATGTATAAGGGTACAATACGTTTAACACTCCGCGATCGCTAACGCGCGTTTGTCTACCCCAGAGGATTAACTTTAGCCTAACCATAAATTGTGATTCAAATATATATGATCACTCACCTCAAGACGCCGCTGAGGTGGTGGAGTCCATGCAGGAGGAGCCGCGTTTGGCACTGCGTCGCTTTTCAGCGCGAGCTGTTTGGAGAAGCCCATTTCCACCTCCATTGCGTTGGAGAAGCAATCCCGCGTAAAATGCAGTTTGCACACTCCTCCAGCTCTAGGCGGGAACTCGCGGTCTTCCAGAACAAGGAACCCTGGCGCCTAATTTCCAAGTCTGCTGGAAAGCTATACAGTCCAGCAGTGCTGTTGCAACCAGAAACACTACACCTACGTACCATCCTGACCACTGTACTAAATACAGATAATCTACGCTAACTTGAAGCTATCCTAACTGACGCAATACTATGCTACTAACTAACTATGCTTCTAACAATACTACACTAACAAATATGCTAATTAACTACCTAGGCTACACTAAATAATCTAAATAACTATATAAATGCTATTCTAAATAGATGCTAAAATACTCTATCCTGATCGTTTTCAATACTCGCAATTCCAACTCCTGACTCGCTACAGTGGTTTTGACGAAACGAGATGGTTTTTATACTGCCATGGGCGTGGTAGCTCGTACCAAGGGCGTGGTGAGCTGGAACCTGCTTACGTCAGCTGTCACCGCTTATGTCACGAAGTACCGCAAACAGCCAATAGGAAAATTCAACTGCAGTAGCCACCGTTCAACCTGAAGAGGGCAGTACTCAGACGTTTTTACACCATATATTGTAGAATTAAAACATTTTATACACAAATGTCAAAAAAATTACTTGAATCAATGACCAGTACTAATAAAGCCCCATTCTTACAGATCATTAACTAAAAAAAGTTGATTTAGGGTTTAGTTACCCTTTAATATAACAAATTCTTAAAAATGAATGAAATAAAAGGACATTTTTATTGCATTAGTGCATTTATTTTATTATTTATTTATTTATCTTTATACACATATCTGAAATATGCCTATTTAAACAAATGTACATAATACAGAGGACAAGTATGGAGGTCTAAATTACTCAAAATTACAATCTTTAGATAAATATTTAAATTATCAAATTAAATGCATAATACAATTGTTTAAAAAACAATACAATTACTACATTAACTATTATATTTATTTAATGACTTCATAATGGGTAATCTGGTTCTTCATTGACTATAAACAAACAAACAAACAACTTAACAAATTAATACGGTAACTAATTAATTTAAATATCTTAAGCAGTTCATAAGCAGTATTTCTATTTGCCATAGATATATGGGCATATTTGAGGAATAGATGCATGTCAGTAGTGGGATATTTATCACATCACTTTTGACTCTGTTTTGGAGATCAGTCTGGATGGGAATATGTATTTAAAATACAAAATATAAGTATCTGTATTCCACTACAGTTACAATTTAAATCATTGGGAATTAGAATACAGTTACATTCAAAAAATATTTTGATTACTGAGGAGATTACTTTGCATTTTATTGTCATTTGTTTCATAGAATTTTTAGTCCTTTCAGATGGAAAACATTTAAACATATACATGATGTGATCCAAAGTACATTTGAACAGCTGTGAAACACTTTCTTATGATGTGTTACATTCATACAAGCAGACAGAGAATTAAGTTTGAAGTAAGTTTGGAGCAGAAGAAATAGAAATAAACCTTGTGTAAATTGTCAGCTTTAAACTAAGCTAAAATGTTATTTTTATCCATTTTACATGCACGTTACCAGGCACGATCATATTTTTTATCAAGAAAATTCACATTAGATCATAATTTATTTTTTCTTGTAAGACCTTAAGGCAAAAATCATATTCTTGATAATAACTGTTGTATTGTTTTCCTGTAAAAATATATAAAAATCCTTAAAAAAAGATCAATATGATTAGTATTGTTTTAAAAACAACACTGCATAAGATATTTAGGTTTTGCAGATAATTTATTTTTAACATGTGTATTTTGTCTTACTGTACTGCCAGATTTTTATAGTCAAAACAAGTGAAAAAATATTCCAGTGCTGAAGAAGTAATCCAAAGTATTTAGAATACGTTACTGACCTTGAGTAATCTAACAGAATACCTTACAAATTACATTGTACAGCATGCATTCAGTAATCTGTATTGGAATACATTTAAAAAGTAACCCTCCCAACCCTGTATTGATCTGTTTGGTTGCATCAGCACCAACAAAATTGCTGAGGTTCCGCAGTCAAGAATGCTGGGAGTATAACGTGTTATTAGCTTGGCAAGTGCTGCATGTTGAAGTCCCTCAAGACCAACGATTCTTGGCTAAATTATTTTGCAGCAAATAAAAGCTGTAAAAGCAACACTACAATTGAAGCTACACAGTGTGAGAATGGCTCTGTTTACCTGTTTTTCTGAAAGATTACATACTGGATAAAAGAAAGTGAAAAATCTTTAAAGGAGTAGTTCATATATAATTGTGATTCTGTAATCATTTACTCACCTTTTTATAATTTGAAACCTGTGACTTTCCTATTCTTTTCTTCTTTTTCCATGGAACACAAATAGGGATATTTTTAAGCCTTTTTGTCTACATCATAATGCAACATTTTCAGTGAATAACCACTTAAGTTTCAGTCTTTTTCTCATATGAAGCAATTGAATGGCTTCAGATGACTTGGAATACATTGCACAAGTTGTATTATAAGATGCTTGTTTTGTTCTTTTTGAAGCTTAACAGCCCCAGGGTAATATACTATTTAAGTGAATGGAAAAGAACACCATAAACATTCTACACAATTTCTTCTTCTGTGTTGCACTGAAAAAAGGAACTCATACAGGTTTGGCTCAACATGAGTGTGAGGAAAGGATGACACGATTTAAATGTTTGTGTAAATTATTCTTTTAAGAAGGGAAGTTATTGGAGCAAGAATTCTGGTCAATTACTAAACGAGCTGCTATTAATTCAGCACCTATTGTTGAAATGTCCATTTCACACAGTGGGGATGGGGGCATGGTTGTGTGTCTGTCTGTGGGAGAGAGAGAGTGGTGAGGATCATTACCTGGCTGGAATAATGACTAACAGTTGTTTCATGTTACATTGATGGTGCAGGGAGACTTTAAAACACCCCAAAAAACACTAGAGAAGAGAGGTAACTGAGAAGCGGCATCTTGTCTTTATGTTAAAAGGACTGCGTGTTTATGGTAGTGGCCCAGAAGAGGCAATTTTCTGTAATTTTTGTGAGAAAGAGAAAATAAAACCCAGCCAGAGACTGTTTCGCTGTCTCCCGCCTCCTCCATTCTTTGAAGGAATCTCTTGCCGTATCACACACACGCTACAAGTCAATGAAATTCTGAGGAGTTTAAAAGTGCTTGGATTAGCTGTAGAGCTGCAGTGAGAGCATGCCATGTCTAAATGTGGCTGTCATTTTCTTCTCCTAATGGGGCTCCGCATAATTAATGATTAAGTTGTCATAGTATTAATTATCTGGTGACAGCACTAACTGTTGAACAGATATCCAAAGGCCATACAGTATACAGAGAACTGGCATTTTAGAAAGGAGGAGGGGGGGGGGGATACATTTGCTCCATGACTGCATGCTTGGTTTAAGCTGAAATGTAAACTAGCATTTGTCAGAGATAATTATAGAATGGGGGATCTGGAGACTATGCATTGTGCCCTTGAAATCCACGCATTTAGTTGTCATGGCAGTGATAATATAGAATGTACTTGGGAGGAAATGGCATCAAAAGGCACAGGAACTGGACTATGTCCGGATTGTTTGAAGTCTTTACAATCACTGAATTAGTCATATCACTGAAACAAAAACAGCATACATGGTGGACAGGAAAATGCATATAACTAACAAAACTGAGACAATTGCTACAGCATACAAAGCAGGACGCCCCGTACGAGGTGGAGCAGAAAGGAATGGAGATTGCATTGTATGAAAGTGTCTTTTTTTTGAGTATGTGCCCAAAGCTTTGAAATATTGGCATTGCAAAGGAGAACAATACAACTCAACATCAAATATAAAGCACTGCATGTTTCTTTCTTCTTTTTGACTTGTTAGGAATTTGGTGAGAGACGTCCTTAGAGATTGAACCTTAAAATGCAAACATGAGAAATTATGGATTAAATAGATGTGCCCATCTTTAATTTATTAAGCACATAGACTAGACAGTTTTTGTTTTCTTTTTGTTTAGTTTTTCTTTTGTTCATCTTGGCAACCCTTGTGTTTTGTCTCTGTATAAATATACCACCTTAGAATATGTTCCTTACAATATTGCAAATGAGCCTATTACAACTGACGGTCTTACAATCATTTAGACAGTAAGAAAAATATAGGTGCTGCAGTTTTTGAATATAGGTTCAAATTAAAGAGCTAATTAACCCTTTGATGTCCACTACAGATGAAATATCTTTTACATAACTTATATATGGCATTGTGTTTTTTTATTTATAACAACAGGTTAAAAATAAATGTGGAACTAAAAATACAATATATACTGTATATATGACTATATTTTTGTTACAAATTGTTGTTGGTGCCAAATGGGCTGGTTTGAGTATTTCTCTAACCGCTGATCTCCTGATTTTCAAGCACAACAGTCTTTAGAATTTACTCGGATGGTGCCAAAAACAAAAATCCAGTGAGCGGCAGTTCTGTGGACATGCCTTGTTGATGAGAGAGGTCAGCAGAGAATGGCCAGACTGGTTCGAACAAAGTCTACGTTAACTCAAATAACCGATCTGTACAATTGTGGTGAGAAGAAAAGCATCTCAGAATGCAGAATACAGGTTGGCGCTGTTTTGGTGGCACCAGGGGTCCCCACACAATATTAGGCAGGTGGTTTTAATGTTGTGGCTGATCTGTGTAAATATATATGTATAAAGAGAGAGAGGAGACTAGGGCTAGTTACACACTTACTAGCATGCCCTGATAGGTTTATATTATCAATCAAATTAAATATTGTCGCTTAATATGAGGAAAGTTGCCACAATGGAACTAGTCACTAAACCAGTGGCGTAGGTTTCAAGTTAAAATTGGGGAGTGATTTGTCCCCCTCATCACAACCACCAAACCAAAATCAAAGCCTATTATGGGCATTTCAGCTAAATGTAAAAATTAAAACAATTATTAGGCACGAAACAATAAATCAAACAACAAAAGTGGAAAAAGTTAACAAAAATATAAAAGTAGTGTTTGGGCCAACAAATATTTTAATTAATAAATGTAATTTTTTTTTGACTTTTAAAACCCATTTGACAATGTCATGACACACACGCACACACACACACACACACACACACACACACACACACACACACACACACATTTGATAAAAATATGCAAATGCGAGTCTTAATCAGATTTCAACAAATATTGGATTAATTTGTTTGACAATCACTTTATAGCATTTACATGACGAATATGTAACAGACATTCTATGCAATTGTGATTATCTTGTTATTCTTGTGTATTTAAACTCCACTGAATACTCCTGTTTTATCCATCATCACCTGATTTTTCAAACACTTTGCCCCACTTTACAGTCTAATGACTATGCAACCTCGTTTTGAGCACACGTGCTTTGCTTACTCACATCAACCTGAACTGCAATTACAAATAAACCTTTAATTAGCACAGTATGTATTCTACACCTCATCAGTACAGCCTAACCACATCTGTGACTGCATACTTGAGTTGAGTCAAATACTATACAAATGTGAGTTTATTTCTTGAATAACTGGAAGCAAGACTTTAGCACGCATTGTAGGTGTTAATTTCTGACAGCCTGCTGAGATTGCTCCAAGACAGGCTGTGGAATGTTGGTTTTGCCCTAAAATGTAGCATTGAGCTAAGTGTCTGGTTAAACCCTACAGAAACAGGGGCCATCTGGACAGAAGGGGGGGTATTCTGTAAATATGCCCCCACAAGATGAAAGCAGGGAGACATTATGGTTGGGGTGAATTGGGCTCTGCCCGGGGTCCGGGGAGACTGCACAGAGAGACTTCACAAGAGCAATGCTCCAGGAGTCTTTTTGAAACAAACAAGCTAGATAAAAGGGCTCTACAAGAAACTAAGGCCCGTGGGATGCTTTGATGCACATACTTATTTGCATGTCACTGTGGCACCAATGACACTGAGATATTTTGAACTCAAGTTGACTGAATTACATGCATGTCGGAATTAGTTCTTTAGTTTTGAATTATACTTAAGCAGTTAATAGCTTACAGTATTTTTGGAATCGGCTAGATTAATTTGGAACAGTAGCTGATGGGTGACACAGGAAGTTGGGAAAGATGTCAGATTCCTGACATCACTTCTTATTAAAACTTTCATCATTATACCTTTCTCAAATTTGGTTTTAAGAAAGGAGGCAAGGCAATTAAAATACAGATTAAAACAGAAGTTGATGTACTGAAGAAATTCCAGATTTGTTCTTCTATCTTTTACCTTAACTGAGGCTCTTAATGAGTGAGACAGACAGACAGGCAGACAGACAGATAGGACAGACAGATAGGACAGACATAAACAAAAATGTCCTTAAAGGAATAGTCTAAGCTCTTAAACTCCTCTGTTCATCACAAAGAGATTAAATGGCTTTAAGATACTTGAAAAACTGTGTTGCATGGACTACTTTTACCAAGTTCTTTTTTTTAATTATATTATTATTATTATTTTGTCCTTTATGGAGCTTGACAGACCCAATTCAATATATGGCAAAAAAACTGTCCACGATCCTATCAGAAAACACATGTAACTTATTTTTGAGTCACGACCCATAAGTTGAGAACCGCTGTTGTAGCGGACATTTTCCCTAAAATCTCAGTTCCTTAACAGAACTTTCAGATTCTAAATTGGATGAGTTGTAGCCTTCCCCTTGCATGGTGGATAAATGATTAAACTAAAAAAATGTGTCCGATAAGATTAACACAAAGGTCAGCACCTCAAAACAAATCACCAGAAGAACCAAATGCTTCCTCCCACCAGACACATGCCACTAGTGCTGTAGATTAAAAATCTGCACCTGACAGATCAATATAAAGCCCAGCAAACTATTGGAACCCCTTTAATGCTTAATTAGCCTCTTTGATGAACAGCCATCTCTCTAACTCCCTCAGTGATTTATTAGCAACAGAGAATTTTCATAAAATCCCTACATCTGCTTAGTTCATATGTTTGTTAAAAAGAATGATTGGAAGGAAGAAGAAAATGAATGCTGTACATATCAGGTATTTCTTCAGTGGAGACTTCAAGACTTGTCAGCAAGTCCAAATTACCTCAGGGGACTGGGGGTGATTTGTCATGTGATGTTTGTGCTACCCCTAGATCTTTTGATAGACGTTTTGGTTTTCTGAGTTAAAGCTTGTTGTAATACATGCTTTGTACAATTTTTTTCCCACATATAGGAAGTACAATTACACAAGAGTGTTTTCAGGTTCTGCACCTTGTTAGGACAAGCAGCATTGCAAGTGTGCTAATATTTTTCAAAGCAGCACTGAAAAGCTTCACTGTTTGCACCACTACATTGATTTATTTTAAATGTAACACATTTGAAATGTACGTCACTCTTACTAGTTAACCTGTCTTCAATCTGTATACAAACAATTTCACTAAATACTGCTTATTGCTGATATTACTCAATCATTATCCAAACAGTTCCAGTCACAGGTGCTGTAAGACTAGAAATCAGTTTAGTCTGTTTGGACTTACGACCAACTATTTAGTCAAATAGAGTTTTGAGTGTAATAACAGAAATGTCAAAAAGGTGTCAAATTGTATAAATGGCAGCAGTTTCAAAATGTGTGAGGATTTATCAGCACAAAGCACAAGAATTTAAAATTGGTCAGAAAACCCTATTATAAATGTAATTACTTATACTGGCAGCTTTATTAGAAAGCTGCCTTAATAATGCAGGGCACAGTGGCTCTACTGACATACTCTATTGACGTGTGGATTTGGACAAGACACATTATTAGAGTTGAGCGATACGATTTGTCATATAAATCCAAACATATGTTTGAACCAATAGTTTTATGTTTGTGCTTTTGCCTCTTTTTTTGTTTAAATTCAGTACAGGGTTGCTTAAAAATTACTTGGTAGAGTAAAAGGGACTGGGATCAAGACACATCGCAGGCTAGACTTGAACCTGGATCACGTACATACTATAAGCACCACACAACGTGATTACACGGGAAGTCGGCATGTTGTTTCTGAGAGTTTTGCATCATAGGATTGGCCACATTATGCCAACTCACTGACAAGTAGGAGTGGGAGATTTGGCGATGTATTAGTATATTGACGATATCTGACAAATATCCCAGAGCCGATTGCGACACTCACTGACACACGATGATCGACAAAATAGGGAAATTACAAAAGCATGGAGCTGGGAAGTCACTGAATATGTTAAAAAGTAGCCTAGGTTATAATATTAGCACCTGCCTAAATCATGCACCTGCTGCGTAATTAACTGGGTAAAGAAATGCTGTTAGACACAAAGACATGCACTTGAAGAAATACGTTTCTTGTTTATTTGTCTGAAAACTGTTTGCATGAATAGTGATGTCTATGAGAATGCTGCAAATGACATAACTGACATAAAACATGCATTCCTCTTCACTGTATTACAGCCTGTACAGCAAAAACAACTCGCTTCCCAACAAGCTTTTAGCACCCTTCTGTGGACATTTCACCCAGAAAATGGAGCTCACACGTGCCCATATGCCCAACAACACATACTGTTTTGGCCACTGGGGGGAGTGTTTCGAATTTCAGTAAGCACAGACCGATTTTATCAAAAAAAAACTCAACTTACTGTTTCCGATTTCACTGATAAATCAGTCAGCATCACAGCTCAATGTGTTAGGAGCACATACCTTAACTGCTGCAAAATTGCTTACAACATTTTAGTTTTTTTTTATTATTCTTTATTTTATAATTTTTTTTTAACTGAAAGTGGAGAATGAAGCAAAATCGAATTTGCTTGCAAGTGTTCACTGTCATAAAAAGAACTTCTAATAAGATTGTGTTCCTCACGGCTACAAAAACAAATGCACACTTTCAAAGTTTGCCCTGAAAAAGCTGTTTCTGAAAACACTGACGACTCAGCAACATCTGTTTTATCTGGACACTATTTTCTGAACGAGGGACTATTAAGGGTACAGCAGTTATTTAATGGGAGTTTGTTAATTTAGCTGAAGCTTATGCCAATATTCAAGACCTGGCCCAGTCCTCAGTCTGTTTACACAGGCAATCAAGATGAAATATAGTCTATGTCATTCATAATAAAGAAAAGTTACAGTTATATTGAAATTGCTGTTTGAAAGAGCTAAAGGGTAGAAGCCTAGATGCACAGTAAATTGTTTATTTCCTGTAAACTGGGACTGCAGGGGCTTTGTCTTACATTGCAGACTGCCTCCATTCATCAACATCCAGTCAGATTCTGAATTACATAAACTGACACCCAACAGACTTGTATGACTTCAATGAGTTCCATCCTGATTTAATTCTTAGTGCATTTTGTAGAGAGGACCTGATGTGCGAAAATGTAATTAGGCTAGTGGTGTTTGCTAAGGCAAGCTTCAACATTACCATTTCTCATACATAAGATCTGGGATTTGATCAAGCCCCTAACCCAGAATTGTAATTCTGTAAGTAACTTGTCTTGCCATTTGTGCTATGTACAGGAAGGACAAACCGACAGTTTTGCCAGGAAGACAATAAAATTGGCAGTATATATACATAGACTTCCATTGAATGAGGGATCTGATCAATTTCTTAAGACCAGAATAACATAGATTGGGGGCTGGCATTTTTATTTGGGCCAGCAATAAAACAACATAGAAATGTCCTAGCAACAACCCAGAACACCTTATCAACCACATACATATACCCTGGCAAACACCCAGAACAGCCAAGCAACCACATAGCAAAGCACTTAAAGGTTGGCTCTTTTGTATTGGGCCAGTAAGCAAACAAACCAGGACAACCTAGCAACCACATAGCAGCACACTTAAGGGTTGGCTCTTTTGACTGAGGCCAGTAAGCTACCAACCCAAAACACCCTAGCAACCACATAGCAATGCACTTAATGGTTGGCTCTCAACCCTGAACAATGAAGCATTGTTGCAGTGAGCTTTATAACTTTGTCAACACACACAGTTGTTTTATCCAGTAAATGTAAAAATCGAGATATTTATATTTTATACCTCAAAGTAGCTCAGCTGTACAACAAATATCTGAAAATATCTATAGTTGAAGCTGTGAAAAAATAAAAATAAATCGTTCCCACTAAAAGGAACCTTTGGATTTCTAGAGCTGCATAAATGCTAATAGAGATGCAAATCTAGCAGGGTGAATGTAGCACATGGGAGTCATTGTTGTACTGTACACTGATTGGTCAGTTTAAATGTCTCCAGTTTTTCTAGATCACATGGTCAAGGACTAGATGATACTTGCTTGTCCTGTTTCCTACTCTTCTCTTTATATCTAGGCAGTTTGTAGAAATACGGTGGCACACACAGACACAACAGGTTTGTGTCTCCTGAGATGTTGCATTTTGTTTGATGTTAGTTCTAAGCCTAATTACTGAAAAAACACATTCAAAAGTACTTTACAGATGCAAGAAGCATGTGACATTTTGCTTGTCTTGATTTCTTTTTAAGTCTATTTTTATTGATTGCCAAAGCACCGCATTACCTACTTATGAATGTTAAAGGCTAACACTATGTCCTAACTAGTTAACATAAGACTCTCCAGCAGAAGTTGATAGCTTGTATCTGTTTTTATTGTGTCACACACTTAGTTGTGACATTCTCTTTTCAGCTTAGCACAAAATGAGATGTTAGGCAGAATGTTAGCATCAGTCACCATTAACTTTCATTGTGTGAAAGAAAAATGCCATGAAATTGAATGGTGACTGAGATTACCATACTGCCTATCATCCACTTTTCGGTTGCTGATGCCGAAAAACTAATTCATGCATTCATGACCTCAAGACTAGATTATTGTATTGCATTACTGGGAGGATGTCCAGCAAGATCAATAAATAAACTTCAATTGGTTCAAAATGCAGCAGCCAGAGTGCTGACGAGAACCAAGAAATATGATCATATTAGCCCCATTTTATCATCGTTACATTGGCTACCTGTTAAATTCCGTATTGATTTTAAAATTCTGTTAACTACGTACAAAGCTTTGAATGGTCTAGCTCTGCAGTACTTAAGTGATCTTCTACCATGCTATATTCCAACACGTTCATTAAGATCGCAAAATTCTGGCCTATTAATAGATCCTAGAATATCAAAATCCACTAAAGGAGGAAGATCCTTTTCATATTTGGCTCCTAAACTATGGAATAGTCTCCCAAACACTGTTCGAGATGCAGACACACTCTTTCAGTTTAAGTCTAGACTAAAGACTCATCTATTTAGCCAGGCATACACCTAATTTATCCTCCAACCCACAATTAGGCTGCTTTAGTTGGGTCTGTCGGAACCAGAAACATTGAGCATGATCTCTAACTCTGCAATAAATTCAATGGCATCTACGCTTACATCTTTTTATTTGTTTCCCTGTCTCAACCTCGGGACTCCTATCCTGAGGTCACCAGAACCGGCTGGATCCAGCACCATTCCTGCTTCATGTTAGACTCCACTGCTACATGTCGCAGAATGATGATGACTAAATGCAGCCGGTGCCAGCCAAACATCACTTCAATCTATTATGACGGACTTCAGAGGATGAAATGATGCCAACTCCAACCTGCATCACCTCGGTCTATTTATGGACTACGATCTTGAAATGGAATGCATAGACTAACTATTGCCAACAAAAGCCTTCATCAGCCAATTAACAAGGACAATTGCATCTATGTGAACTTCTGCAGTTAATCAAGATGGACTTCAAAGACTTTGGTCATTAATCTTACAGTTCAAACACAATCAATGTTTAATCACTGACCCTTAACACTTAGTTTAATAATTTTAAACCATGATTTTACCTATACATAATTAATATTTACATTACATTCATAATGTTAGCCAGAGGGGAACTGGCTCCCACAGTGAGTCTGGTTTCTCCCAAGG
Source organism: Xyrauchen texanus (assembly GCF_025860055.1). NCBI lineage: Eukaryota > Metazoa > Chordata > Actinopteri > Cypriniformes > Catostomidae > Xyrauchen > Xyrauchen texanus. Next base: position 8,649,812 of record NC_068298.1, on the reverse strand, counting down.
TTATTTTTCTCCATTAATCTACATCTTATGGAGTTTTGTGTTCCTTGCCACAGTCGCCTACAGCTTGCTCACTGGGGTTATTAATACAATTATCATTTAATTATTTTTAAACACTATTAAAAATCATATTTTATCTAAATTACACAATTATGATTAATCAACTTTATAGACATTACAGTTTTATCGTCTGTTAATGCTGATATTCTGTAAAGCTGCTTTGAAACGATGTGTGTTGTGAAAGGCGCTATACAAATAAAATTGACTTGACTTGACTTTTGTGTTCCAGGAAAGAAGAAAAATTATTTGGAATAACATGAGGGTATGTAAATGATGAGATTATTTTCATTTTTGGGTGAAATAGTCTATCTCTGTGTTCTCTTTAAAATCATATTCAAAGAGCAGCTATTTTTTAAGACTGCTGGAAAATCAATGAAAGGCAGAACTCAGCCTTCACATAACTCAAAAGAGGTTATGAAGAATGGAATATTCTGTATTGAACAGGTTATATCACACTGCAGCTCTATTCTTTGGTGCAGTCTATACAGAGTCAAATGTGAACTATGTAATATTTTGTAAGGTATGTATTTATTATACTCCCATCTTAGTTTAATGTGCAAAGACAACTGTAAGAAAGCCATTAATAAACTTCCTTAGGAATGTAAACACTGTGGCTCGGTGGAGCTTTTAAAACATCATCTTTTTGTTTGAGCAGTTCATGTCAGACAATTCTGAAAAATAAATGAACTGCTCACGGAGAGTTCCTTCCAGATATTATAGACCTGTTTGAAAGTTCTATATATACACTCACCTAAAGGATTATTAGGAACACCTGTTCAATTTCTCATTAATGCAATTATCTAATCAACCAATCACATGGCAGTTGCTTCAATGCATTTAGGGGTGTGGTCCTGGTCAAGACAATCTCCTGAACTCCAAACTGAATGTCAGAATGGGAAAGAAAGGTGATTTAAGCAATTTTGAGCGTGGCATGGTTGTTGGTGCCAGACGGGCCGGTCTGGGTATTTGACAATCTGCTCAGTTACTGGGATTTTCACGCACAACCATTTCTAGGGTTTACAAAGAATGGTGTGAAAAGGGAAAAACATCCAGTATGCGGCAGTCCTGTGGGCTGAAAATGCCTTGTTGATGCTAGAGGTCAGAGGAGAATGGGCCGACTGATTCAAGCTGATAGAAGAGCAACTTTGACTGAAATAACCACTCGTTACAACCGAGGTATGCAGCAAAGCATTTGTGAAGCCACAACACGCACAACCTTAAGGCGGATGGGCTACAACAGCAGAAGACCCCACCGGTACCACTCATCTCCACTACAAATAGGAAAAAGAGGCTACAATTTGCAAGAGCTCACCAAAATTGGACAGTTGAAGACTGGAAAAATGTTGCCTGGTCTGATGAGTCTCGATTTCTGTTGAGACATTCAGATGGTAGAGTCAGAATTTGACGTAAACAGAATGAGAACATGGATCCATCATGCCTTGTTACCACTGTGCAGGCTGGTGGTGGTGGTGTAATGGTGTGGGGGATGTTTTCTTGGCACACTTTAGGCCCCTTAGTGCCAATTGGGCATCGTTTAAATGCCACGGCCTACCTGAGCATTGTTTCTGACCATGTCATCCCTTTATGGCCACCATGTACCCATCCTCTGATGGCTACTTCCAGCAGGATAATGCACCATGTCACAAAGCTTGAATCATTTCAAATTGGTTTCTTGAACATGACAATGAGTTCACTGTACCAAAATGGCTCCCACAGTCACCAGATCTCAACCCAATAGAGCATCTTGGGATGTGGTGGAACGGGAGCTTCGTGCCCTGGATGTGCATCCCACAAATCTCCATCAACTGCAAGATGCTATCCTATCAATATGGGCCAACATTTCTAAAGAATGCTTTCAGCGCCTTGTTGAATCAATGCCATGTAGAATTAAGACAGTTCTGAAGGCGAAAGGGGGTCAAACACAGTATTAGTATGGTGTTCCTAATAATCCTTTAGGTGAGTGTATATATATATAATATAATATGTATATATATATATAAAAATAGGGTTGGGAGGGTTACTTTTTATATGTATTCCATTACAGATTACAGAATATATGATGTAAAATTTAATTTGTAATGTATTCCGTAAGATTACTCAAGGTCAGTAACATATTCTAAATACTTTGGATTACTTATTCAGCACTGGTAAATATTTTTCACTTGTTTTGACTATAAAAAATCTGCCAGTACAGTACACATGTTAAAAATTCTTCCTCTGAAAAACCTAAATATCTTATGCAGTGTTGTTTCTAAAACAAGATCAATCAATTTGATCTTGTTTGAATGATTTTTAGATATTTTTACAGGAAAGCAATACAAAAATTATTATCAAGAATGTGATTTTTGCCCTAATATCAAAGGTCTTACTAGAAAAAAAAAATTATGATCCAATGTGAATTTTCTTGATAAAAAATATGATCGTGCCTGGTAACATGTGCATGTAAAATGGCTAGAAATAGCATTTTAGCTTAACATAAGCTGACAATTTACACTTGGTTTATATCTTCTGCTCCAAACTTACTTCTCTTTCTGCTCGTATGAATGTAACACATCATAAGAAAGTGTTCAAATGCACTTTGGATCACATCATTTATATGTATAAATGTTTTCCATCTGAAAGGACTAAATATTAAATGAAACAAATGACAATAAAATGCAAAGTAATCTCTTCAGTAATCAAAATACTTTTTAATGTAACTGTATTCCAATTACCAATTATTTAAATTGATCAATTGTTTTTTTGGAAGTTCCATTTTGACCCGCCAGTCATACAAAGCTTACACACTTTAATACCTGAAAGGTCCAAAATGCATTCCTTGATGAAAATTGAAATGAATATTTTGTGTTACTCAACCTTGTGCCGATTCAAACCCATATGACTTTCTTTCTAAGTAAATATGGTGGTGCTCAACACCATAATGGATTCATTGCTGTTTACATAGTTTATCAGTAATATGATTGTGGAAAATAACTTTTTGGTCTGTTCGTCATACAAAGTAAACCTGTGCCTTCAGCAGACTCGAATATGACACATGGACTACTTAAGGTAACTTCATTAAGTGTTAAAGTGAGTCATTTTCTACTAAAATTGTATTAAATTCAGAATTTATTGAATTATCTCCTTTGTGTTTCACATAATACAGTTATCCATGTTTGGAATGACAGGAGGGTAAGTAAAGGTCAATAAAATTTTTGAGTGAACTTTTCTTTTAAACTATATCATACTATTAAATGAACTAGATACCCTTTATACAGATAATGTTACTGGCTGAGAATACTAAAATACTTATAACAGAAACTCCTTACAGTTCCTCACTGTGCCTTTTCCTCTGCCATTTCAAGCTTTAAACCACACTTTTTAGTAGCTCATCTGTGCAGTTTTCACAGTTAGTCGAAGTCATATGTCACCCACAACACTGAGGGATGAGTATGAGTTACTATTTCACCCCAAACCCAGATTTGCTAACAAGATAGGCACCAAGTTTTTGCAGTAACAGGATGTTCTGGGCTTTCCTGAGTAAGTGAAATGTTGCAAACCCTCATTGTGACTGTAAAGGTCAGGACATCTGACGCAATATAACAGGCAATCTGTATCAGTGCTTATGCCTATTTATGGGAATCCTTATATAATTTTATTTGAATGTGCCTAATATGTCTTTTTGGCAAAGTGTTTAAAGATATATATTGTATGTTCAGATAAAATGTTTGTTCTTGGCTACCTCAGTGCACAATTTATCATTACAAATTATTATACTCATAAGAACAAGCGGTGTGATCTAGGTGTTACAGCGTTTCATAAATATGCTATAATGGTCTGTTTACTGATGCTATTTATAATGCAAATTAGCATTGTTTAAAGTTATGGTGCTTTAATGTGAGTTATTTCAGTGCAAAAAACTACACCTGCTAAAAACCTGCAATCCAGAAATAGTGTTGCATTTTAATTAATTCACCATTACTGTTGCAAAAACACCTCCTTTCACTTGAAATTCTGCTTATTATAGATTGTGTTTAATTTCTGGTGCAATAATTGGGCTATTAACACAGAAAGCTTGAGGTAAATGGAATTGTATTATAAAGATGTTTGTGTACATATTCTGTTGATCATGGCATGATGGAGAAGAGCATTAATTGGCCATATATTCTTATGTGCGGTGTGGTCGAGCCCACTTTCAGATACTTGAACAACCGATTCAGTTGTCTGGTTCGCAGTGGTGAAGAGATGTTGTACAGTTCAAGCAACGTATGCCAGATTGCAGTATTCTGCTGCATCCTCCACAACCTAGCACTAAGAATCGAGCCACAAGATTGGGAATTGCCCCATGCAAATTGCGTTCAGCACAAAAATGTTAGGCTTCATTGCCATATTTGCATAATTCCTTTAGTCTATCAGGCAGGGCTGTAGCAAGGGCCCTGTGAGTATATATTGCTCTGCGCCACTTACCTATTATAATAATACAGTTTTGAATTTTCCCCAAGAATTGTTCCCACTTTTCACCCTACTAGCTACTGCTCTGCTATCAGGTGCTAAATCAACGTAGACTGCATGTAAAAATTAACCATGCTATCAGTGGTGCATTTCATTCTTAGTGGACTACTCCAACAATGTTATAGGCCAGACTGTCTGAATTTAGCCCTTACGCAGCCTTTTTTACAATCTCAGTAAATTTGTCTGAAATTGTATGCAGCTGCAATCATCTTGTTTGGGTTGGGGAGCTTAAAATAAACAGAACGTCATGACCTAGCTTGCTTCACCTGCGCAGCTGTATGCTCTGTCAGCTGTGAACATGAATCAGACTGTTTTCAGAGTCTGCCAGACTCTTGCTGAACATATTCAGGACAGGGAGTTCTTATTTGCGCAGGTAGTATCATCACTCAAGCCTGAACAATAAGCTAGATTCAGCAGGATTACATAATCACAGACATGAACAAGCTGATTTAATAAGCCTGGGATGATGCATTATAAATCTCTGGGTCAAGTCATATGTTTTCATTACCAATTTCCACAAAAGTATTGCTTCCCTTCTTATTTTACATATTCATGCATACCACTTCATATTGGCTACCATCACAGCAACAATACCACTCTAAACTTTAAAGCTAATTTTAGTGTGGAAAAAAGATACCACTGATAGCATTAGTGCTTGAAGTAGAAACAAATGAATGCCGGTATTACCCTTGTTTGTATTTTGTAATAATACAGTAATATACAGTATAATTATTTACATATTTAAATAATTTAAAACAGTAAACACATTTATGTAACTTACTGTTAAAACACTTGTTACACATAATTTATTTTAGGGATGCACGATATATCAGCAGCAGATATATTATTGGCTGATAACTAGGAAAAATCGAAATATCATGGCAATAACTGAATTTCCGGCAATATGTTTTTTATGTTTATGTACTTGTGACTGAAATTCTCTGCCTGTGGTGTATATCCATCAGGCAGAGACTCGGGAGGTCTCAAGTGACCGTGCAGATTCACAGCGTGTTTATGCTCTGTGAGAATTATTTCAACATCTCTGCACCTTGTGACATTGTTTTAGGGCTGGGTTTAGTAACCTGCTGTAGGTAGCGATGACATTTCCCATATTCTGTTTGCTTCATGAGGCAATAAACGAAAGACGTCAAAAACATGTATGTATTTTATAAAAAGGCACATTTATGGTTCATGTTACAGCTGTCAAAACTTAAATAGCAGTCATAATTCCAAGCTTTTAAATTACACCCATTTTAAAACAAAAATCTTTTATTGAATTAGCAAGCAGTTCCAGGTTGAAGGATGACATATTTTAAAAAAATAATAATAATTTTATATTGGTTATTGGTATTGGGTACAATAAGCTGTGAGTTATCAGTATCTGCTCAGAAATAGTTTACATTGGGCTTAGGAGCAATGGGGCAGACTGTCTTGTCAAGCAGGGACAGAGAGAATACACAATGTTGGTATTCTGTTGGTCCGTAAGAAACATTTCCAGTATTTTGAATAGCAAAAGTGCAGAACTGCTGGAATGGCATAACTGAGTTCTGTCCCACTTCTAACACTGATAATTATCATAAAATATATTTTTCCCAACTTCAGAAATGTTATTTTTAGACAAGAAAACCCTAAAAAAATTCAGCTCAAGTCAACAGAGTAAATATTCCTTAGTTAGGGTAAAGGTTGGATGAAATTATCAGGACAGAACCTAATTAGTGCTTAATGTCATAACGAATCCCATGAGAGAGGGGTAAAGTTTGGCCAATTTCCAGCTGGGTCCCCATGTTGATATGCCTTAGTACCATTTAAAGAGCCAGAGAGTCAGCATATCAATATCAAGAAGTAGGTGGCAACAACCATCGGACACATCTGAAACACTAATGTAGGTCTGAAAGGATGAGTGGGGGGAAGAACATTACCCTGCTGCATTACCCTTCCAAAAATGAGTCAATCAAGCCCTTACTGGGTGAATAATTTATATTTGGTGTTCAGCATGCTGGGCGCACTAGGTTGTGAAAGTCACTTGTGTCACTATAATTGGTTGCAGTGAGCATGGCATGCTGATAAGCTTTACAAAAAGATGGCAGGTTGATCTGTGTCAGTGCCAAATGTCACTGTAGGTTCAGGTGGCCGAAATTTCTCTGAAAACAATGATGGACATTTGATGACATTTGCACTACAAGTGAGATAGTAATGTATCAGTATATCTCATGTCAGTTCAGAAGGAAACCTAAACTTTTTAGTTCACCCAAAAATCTAAATTCTCTTATGATGTACTTAACTTTAAGCCATCCCAGATGTGTATGTCGTTCCTTCTTCAGAAGAACCAAAACGAAGATTTTTATAAACCCAATGCAAAAAAATGGGTACCATCAGGCTGCTGGCTGTTTGATGGTCCAAAAGGCATATTAAGGTAGCATAAAAGTAATCCACACAACTCCAGTTAATGTCTTCTGAACCGAATCAATACATTTGTGTAAAAAATAAACTGATAATTAAAACTTTATTAACTTTTAAAAATCGCATCCTGCCAGCAGTCGATGCATCACGCTATTGACGTATGGCGCATTAACGCGAGAGGTTGAAAGGCCTGCTCTGTATGCAACAGAGAAACAAACATCATGCAAGAGTTAGGTTATTTCAAACAGCGATGCAGCGCTGACCGTAAGCAACGATTTAAAGTGAAAACATTTTAATTATCAATCAGAGCTGCAATGTGCTTATAAAATTTTGTATTTCAGTTCTGCTGAAGAGGGAAAATCATAAACATCTGTGATGGCTTAAAAGTAAGTAAATCACGAGAGAATTATCATTTTTGGGCGAACTAACTCTTTAAACATTGTGGAGAATTTATTTGACAAATTTAACAAAAGGCAAAGTCTACCAATCAGATTATAGCTCTGACATAAAATGGACAAAAAAGGACCAATGCTACAGATGTTACATACAAATTCAGCATTGATTTTGTAATGTAAGATTGAACAATTGTAGTGAAATTGCAAATGTAGTCAAAAACTCACAAAGTGTATATGCACCTGAGAGTTAATAAATTGCATTAAATGAGAATTTAATTTTATTATGCAAAATGACACTGGGATGAGGAACATCGGTGAAGCCGATAGGCTGGAGGACCATAGTGGAGCAGATGTGATGTTGAGGGATCGGAGGGCCAATGCGGAGTCAAGGGCACAAAGGCCCTAGGCGGAGTCGGAGGGTCGGAAGTTCCCCTTGTCTGAGATGTCACAGGTAGCGATGGTTGAGTCGGTGACTTGGGGGTAGGAGGAACTAATTTCCTGGGTGGAGCCAGTATAGGAGAAAGGGCCATCATGCTGGATGGAACAATAGGAGGAGGAAGTGTCATCCTGCTGGACAGAACCAGCGGAGGAGGAAGTGTCATCATGCTGGACAGAACCAGCGGAGGAGGAAGGGCCATCGTGCTGGATGGAACCAGTGGAGGAGGAAGGGCTAGGGTACTGGACGGAACCAGGGAGTCCATGATGCTGAACGGAACCAGCGGAGTAGAGGAGCTGGACGGAACTAGCCGAGGAGGAAGAGTACTTAGACTGGGCTCAAGGGTGGGAACCAACTTCAAGTCTAATAGCTCAGCAAGAACTGGCTCTGGGAGGGACAAGGCTTGCAACGCTGGCTCTGGGATGGACAAGGGTTGCAACACTGGCTCATTGGCCATGGAAGGTGTGGACATTGGCTCGTTGGCTGTGTCAGGTGTGGGCTCTTTGGCCGTGGGAGACTTGGAGCAAGGGGCCGTGGAAGGCTGTGAGGCGTTCAATGTGGGAGATGAATCAATGTCCTCATCCTCTTTACCCACAGTAAAAGGTGAGCCACAATTATCCAGAGCCGCATCCCATATTCACATAATGTCCAGTGAGGAAATTTATCAGATGTTTTCAAGTCTTCACTGAATTATTGTTAGATATGATGCATTAATACAGATTTGATGCTGCCGAATTTTGACAGAGTAAAATATTTAAAAAAATATTTTCAACCACGGAAACATATTAAACAGAATACCTAATTTTACAGTGTAAATGACACAGAGGTGGAAATTTTCATGACTTTCAGAAAAAAATGACCAAAACAAATGATTTGAAATGAAGCATCTGAACAAACTGATTCACTAAATTCAATAAGACTTTCCAATGATTCATATGAGAGAGAGTGGACATTTTAGAGTGCTTGCGTATTACAATAAATATAAATAAATAAACACAAACAAACATGAAAAATACTCATTGGAAAAAATATCCATGCAGTTGTATTGAAGAATAACGCTGCCACTAATGCTAGTTAATTTCTTCCCAACACTGTTTGAATTTTGGTTATTTAATTTTCCCCACATGTACCCAGTCACAGACGTCCTATATGTGCATCAAAGTATGAAATGAGCATGTGGTAAGAGCCAAATGACTGCCGGTGCCAAATAAATCATATGCAAGAGCCTGCACCAAGCATCGCATCACTTCAGAATGGGGATTGATGTCATCCCTCAACCGTTCACTGGCTTGGCTGGCTGCAACAAAACAGTCTCGCATTGAAAACACATTAGCTCATGATTTACCATTTAGAGAAAATGACAGTCTAGTCTTTATTTGACTGGCCCTAAATAGACAAATGACTCTGACCGTGGTGGCTTGAGAAAGTGAGAGGGGTATGAAAGAACAAGAGGGAGACTTCCTCTCAGTGACAGTTCATAATTCATCAGGGAATTTTCCAGCGAGGCTGATATGTAAATCAATTTTGATTAATTACATCAATAAAATATTGTAGTAGGATTGTATTACAATATCTTTTTTTCCCTACAAATTATGCTCTTGTTCACAGATGATCTCCATGATATCTTAAAATAGTCTTCATAAGTAAGGCTGTTTTAAGCATTCCGATCACCAAACCAACACTTGTCAATATAAAGGTGCAAACAAACGAAACAAATCATGCAGTGCCATCTATAAATACTATGACCAAAACAAACATTTATAAACGAATGGGAGGCCCCATTCCAGCTAACATCTACTCACATGTATAGAAGAACTGGAATGGCCCAGAGGGGTATTCAAACGTTCAGTGTTTTTATACCATATAAATGGCATAAATAAAGAAATAAAAATATATAGGAGTGTATTTTCAATCTTCTTTTAACAACTGACATATTTAATAGATTGTTTCACTTGGTAATTATGAATGAAAGACATTACAATCAATATCTCTTTTAAATATTTTTTTTTTTTACTTTTGTGCTTGTCATCTAACGACTTAAGATATTTCAGAAGACATGATGACGTTTCTGGTAAGGGAACATAGTGAGCAACGATGCCCCCTGGTTTTAATGTGGGATTTTTTTAGGGAGCGAACGTTTCAGTGCACCCTAAAAATGACTCCCTTATCAGTGCCCTGACTACTGAACTAGGGAGCTGATTGAGATGCACAGAGTTAACTTGCATACACCGTGAGTACAAAAAGGCATCATCAATAGTCCTTTTTCGCAGTCCAGGTTTTGGAAAACGGAAATACTGCAGGGTAAACTTCGACAGCGGTGAATGGGAGTGAATGGGAGACCACAGCAAATATTATTTTCACTTACCCATTTGCTCCAAGAGCAAAAGAAAAATCCACTATTACATTTAAATGAACTTCCAGAAGAAGAAAAATTGTAAATAAAATAGAGAGCGGTGGATTAAGACAGTCAAATTGGAGAAGACGCCAAATTCACTGTCACTCTCTCAGCAGATGTAATCAAAATCCCCTCACAATAAATTGTTTAAAACTAATTCCAGGGCAGAAACACGTCATCAAAGTCTGTGAAAAGGGTCTATGGAGCATCGATTTCAAGACTCACCATGGAAACAGATGCTAAACAGAAATGTGTGCTAAAGTTTTATTGACTGAAAATGACAATTATTTTGTCTTCACTTGTAATAGCGACAGGAGCTGCATTGGTTTAGGACTGAGATTTTGCATGACAGAAAGTATACTGAATTAATGTGAGAATTTTTAACCCATAAAGTTTTACTGCACTATTAAAGTTTACTTCAACATTAATATTAGACATCTCTCACATACATTAATGTTTTATAGGTTGACCTTTATCTCATTTGTTTGTGCTGATCTTCATAATAGGTATTAACATTCATATTCTATTAGTATTAAAATATTAATATAAAATTGTATTTATAGCTAAATATCTATGGGTTTAATATATTTTTTAAGGGTAATTTTACTAGTATTTAGCATGTAACGTGCATGCTAATTTTACATACTACTTTTATTTTGAACAATATTTAATGTACCCTGTTGTACTGGATGTAAAGTACCCAACTGGAGTTTCTGAAAACTTGAACTTTAATATCACACCAACTTCCATTTCCCACATTTGCACCCACCATTGCATTAATAGACCTTTTTTCAATTGTAGGATCTCCCACAGTTGTCATCATTTTCATACACAAATTAATGCAATGTTTTTCAGTAGGCCACACATGATTATTCATGTGCATTATAAGATGGACAAGGAATTATATGTCCATTGTGTTCTTTTCTTATTTGGTGTGGTATTAAAGCTTGCTTGTTTTCTCACAACCTTAAAGGCCATGGCTGGGCATTCTAGAGGAGGATCCATCTGCCTCCAGCAACTAAGTTTTTTTAATTGAAGTTCATGTGTCTGATTATACATTATAGATGTTCATGATCTCAGCAATAGGGAAATGTAACTCATCTCTTCATTGACTTTAAATGACATCATGTCTATTCGTATTTTCAGATAATAAAGCAAGTTCAATGAACAAGTCATGAAATGTATGCATTTATAAGTACAGTACATGAATTAAAGTTATAAGAAATACAATCTCTAACCTCTATGCTATATCTGTGGTCCATGATATGATCACATATTATCTAGTTAGTGAAGAGAGTAATGAGTGATTAATTGCTTAAAAAAAAAGATATTACATGCATACTGATAATATAGAATATCATTTTATAAATAACATTCATATTCATTGGCTGAAGGAACTGTAAATAGAATGTGGGTGCTATAATAATTTAATTCTATGAAATTTATAGAATAAACATTATTTATTAGAAGGGTTAAATATAAATACATACAACCCAAGTCTACTATGTTAAAAAAAATATTACAGTATTAAAAACTTCCCATTAAAAGTTAAAGCACATTGTATACAATTTGTTCACATTTGAATGCAAATCTGCGGTGTGTGAGACTGGAAGTGCTGGTGTAAAGACGATTTGAGAGGTAAAGATTGCAGTTTACCGCAATAATGTTTTAAAAGTATAATAATGTGCATAATCTGAACTTCCACAGCCACTATGTTGCTATTAAAAGTGCACGCATGCTCTGACAACCTCTGAAACATACTGACATCTACCTGAAATAAACTAACTCTGCAACATATGTTCAGAGAGTAAATTGCTATGGCTACTAGCATACCTTGAAAGCTACCTCAGTTTTTGGAAACGAAAGCTCAGGTTATCCACTTACTTTAAACTTAGTAAACTTATCCGGGTAAATTGCTTAAAGTACTTTCTGGAACAGAATCCCATCACTCCGCACTTCACGACATAACCTTCCAGAGAGGAAACATGATGCTGCGGTCCTGCAGGACGGTGACCGACATGAGTTTGCTGCAAGTGAGTGACCCTCATGTTGGCCAGGAGAGGAGCACTCAGAATGAATATATGAACTATAGTCATATAGTATGAATTCACCACTTCACGAACCCAGTCAGGAAGGGAGTTTATTAATAATGAAAGTGCTTGTGACTTTATGATAAATTACAATAGCCTGAATGCAGGTGGTTGTGTAAAATGATGGGGAGCTCATACTTAAGGGAGGGGCATAAATGTATGTTTGGCAAATGAAATAGCAATTCAAATAGATTGGGCAATTTTGGAGCAACCAATAGAATCGTTTCCTTGTCCTGTCTGACTTTGCATATGACAGAGTGAATTAGGGGGAAACGCATATTTGTGTTTCATCGGCTATTTATGGGCCATCATGTTTGCTCCCAGTGGGGCTATGAAACAGCTTCAGTGGAAACGTTCTCCCCAGTTTGAACTGAGACAGACACTGTAGAATGGCCTGAACGTGCTTACTCTTTAGGTGCATGTGCCCGCTCATGGAGTCGAGGCAGGCTCCCAAAAAGGAGATTTGTTGGCTGGTGGAGAGCGTGCTCTTCACCCAGTTGACATTGAGGCCCTAAGCTGTTTAAATGCTGAAGCAATAAGTCCCTATGCTACCATAACAGAGCCTCTGATTGGGCCAGTAACAGCCAGTCGTTGAGGTAGTTCACAATGTACACTTTCACAAGGCGCTCGGCATGGCTGTGAGCAGCACCCTGACCCGAGGAACCAGTCGTCTAGCCGTGAGGGCTGAGGGGAGGATGGAGGGTTCCAGTCCAGCCCCATGCTCATGGCAGCCCGGGCAAGCATATCGGACATCTGCGCGTCCGCCTCAGACTGGACAGGCAGACCCGAAGGTGGCAGCCCATTCGAGTCCTCCGCGTCAGACGCTGCGATGCTCTCTGATGCAGCGGTGATGTCATCATCCAGCTCGAGGGGTCTGAAGGAGACATCAGACTGGCCATGGGGCAAACCAATCTCACATCGGGACCGGATGGAAGCAAACGTGCGTGCCGGGTGGTTCGTGGGGATTTACCTGGCGAAACCGCGCCCACTGAACTCCCCAAATCACCTCCATCGCCAGCCGCGTCGGCCTCAATCCCGTGGGAAGAAGGTGCGATGCAGGGGGCGACTGGAGAGGCATTTCCTTCCAGAAAGGAAAGCCGCCACCTCAATGTTGCCATGGTCAAGTTCTCGCAGTGAGAAAAAGAGGCACAAGAAGCGGAGGAGATATCTGCCGCATCCAGGAACTACACAAAGCGGAAAGGCATCTTTAAAAAGACGTTCAACGCCAAGGTGTAATGCACTTCTCTTTTAGAGGTTATTGCTCGTTTAGAAGCGCTGTCAATCCACCCAGGGGAGTAGACTGCACTGGTTTAAAGAGAAGAGAAAAGCCGCTGGTAACGCGCCTTAAGATCCAACAGTAAAGCTCTACAGAAGTGAGTGGAACAAGTAGTGAAAACGTCAGCTTGCTGAACACACAACCGCTCGGCTCCGAAGAAAAAATCTGAATGAACAGCCATATTGCGCCCTCCTTTATATCTGTATGTCCGGGGGAGGGGCATGCAAATTCTGTTCGCCAATTTTTCATTGGCCTTTTCTCAAGTTCAGAGGCAACCGAGGCTCTCAAGAGAGACCCCTAGTGTCAACAATCAACACAACATCGAGTGAGTGACAGAAGGGGAACTATTCGTTTTTCACTGTGCAGAGCTAAGAAAGTGTTTCACTTAGTTACAAGAGCAAGATGCAGCAGCAGTGATGGACTCTTAAAAGTCCAATTCAACAATCTCTAAATAAATTAAACATGAATTAAAATTGAACCCAGTAATGTAACAACAGGAACGCTGCCCATTGTAATGAAGTAAAAGTACATTTATTTCATTAGAAATTTACTTGAGTAAAAGTAAAAAGTACCCACTTTTAAACCTATTCCAAAAGTATATATTTTTTTCAAAATGATACTCAAGTAAATGTAATGGAGTAAATGTAGTGCATTACTACCCACCTCTGGGTACAAGGCTGTGTACTTACCATCTTTTATGAGAGCACAAACAACAATCACATGAAGCCTTGCGAAGGTCTATATAAGTATAGAACAATGTATTTTTTGTTTATTGCTAAATATTCCGATAGGTACAAATATATTATTTGTTTAAGGGTAAATGGAGAACGACTCGATAACGTCATTCACAATGTGTCAGGGGTGGGGGTCGCTCCTAGGCACATTTTGCAGGCTTTGTTGTCTGCGGCTCTCTGATTGGTGCAGCTTTCTCTGATGGACCATGGGTAATGTATTTGTTTACCAGTTATTCCACTATCAAACAACATTTTTACACAATGATGTTGAAATAACACAGACTGATGGCTTATGCAGAAGCCTCTGAGCTCATGGTAGTTCTGTCTTTAAAGGTTTATAAATTATCTTTGTAAATAAATTTGTCTATGGAAACAAATGAATGGGATTTTTACTTCAGGAACCACACCGTTGCACTCTATACTTCTCGCTAAATCTCAGTAACTGCCGTGTTATTGGACACTTTCATCAAAGGATTAAATTAATCATGGCATCTGTAACAGATTTTGTATTGTATTATTTATTTATGAATGACACGTCATTTACGCCTTGAAGAGACCAAGATAACATGAATTAAAACTTACTGAGTGCTTACTTACTGTATTGTGCTTTAGCTGTTCTTAACATGATGTCACAATTGGAAAAATATGATTTTAATATGATTATTTTCACATTAAAATATTTTTGGGGGAGAGGAGGGGGGATGCAGTGACATGTGACTTAGACACTTCTTGACAGTTTTCATAAGATTCACATACATGTATAAATATTAGTTTACATTATATACATACAAGTTATGCACATTAGAGGGTAAATTGATTAAAACCACAGATAATTTGATCACTTTATAGTTAAGTTCATGTTTAAATCATCTGTGAGGAGACTCAGAGTAGTCTTTGACTCATCTGATGGACCGCCATTGCTTCCTTGTGCGATTTCAGGAGGCGTGATGGAATGGAAAGCAAGTGTGGAGGGTCACCAGTCCTAATATGTCCTCCGGGGCACAGCGGCGAGCAGCTCTCCACTGACTAGCATTTTGACATAGACATGTCCCCCGCTAACACAGTCTGGGCCCAAATCGATCCTCATGAAATCTGAACCATCATCTGTGACTGCTGAGTCCTCTGGGGAAGAAAGGCTGATTAACATGGATGGACTGATGTCACCAGGCTTTCAATGTTGGCCTACATGCAGACCGAGGAAGACTGAAGCGAATTAATTGAGACGAGCGAACGGCCCAAAATAAACATCCTTCCTAAGTGATGGATAGTGTGTAACTGCGCATATCAGGACTGACCAGAAGTATCGACAGAATTTTTCTTGTTTCAATTCAAGTGACAAAGATATCATTTTTCATTGCACTGCTCCCTTTGTCTTTAAACTGTCTGGTAACAGCAGCCTCAAAACCTCAAAATACAGTTACTAAAGTGTTAGGCCACACAGAAATGAAAATGCGGTTATAATTTACTCACATCTTGTGGTTCCAAACCTATATGACTTTCTTTTTTCTATGGAACACAAAATGTCATGTGGAGCAGAATGTTCAAGTAAGATGCTCTTTTACATGCAATGAAAACATACAGTGACCAGTTACTGTCAAGCTCCAAAAAGGACACAAAATGTACCATGAAAACAAGTATTTTCCAAGTCTTCTGAAGTAGTAATACAGTAGATATGTGTTAAAAACAGACCACAATATAATCTAATATAATAAAATCTTACCCTCCACTGTAACTCACAAATAAAAATCACACTTCTGCATATTCACAATTATCTATAAGACACAAAAATCAGTGGTGTTTACCATCTTTGACGTCAAACCTGTTTGAATATGCACAGCCATGAATGAGATTTAAGAGCTATGGACATTTTGGTTTGTCCTTAACTTTACAGCTAATGTACATCTTCACATGACTTGGAATAAAGCGGATAGATCATATATGGACTACTTTGATGGTGATTTTTATATACTTTCATATACTGTAAAATGCTAAACATCTCAGTTTGTGTTCTACAGAAGATAGTATATCATATGGGTTTTGAACAGCATGAAGCTTAACTATTCCTTTAATACATATGTATTCTCAAAACTGTTACACCCAATGCACCAAGGCTGTTTGTATTCCTTAACATACAAGAACCGTTTCAGCACACTGGCATTCAAATATGAATTATAACTCAGGGCAATGCAATGCTAATATTATAAAGCAAATTCCTATGTCTAATGTCTGATTGACTAAAGACTTGATGTGTTTTCTACCTTGGACAACTATCAACTGATATACATTAGCTACATTCAGCTCTCAAACCACAGTTTGATACAAACAGATTTTCGCTCAACGTTAAGGCTGTATAGAGAATCAAAATCCTTGCAAGATCCCCAGCTGTTTCAATTTGTACAGTGAAAATGCACCTGCCTCTTTTAAAGAAGCAGCTGTACTTCAAATTACTTATTCACTGACAAAAAAGGGGGATTTTTAGAAAGCTTCCTGCAGGCAACAGCATTTGCTACGCATTCAAAACTTGTATTTTCTTTAACAACGTCAGCATCACTTGTCTTTTATACAACATAGATCAGTGTCAACATTTAGCTGACAAGGAGGACTTCAATTTTCCTCTGACAGCATGAGGAAGCTAAACCGAAAATGTTTAGAAATGTGTACAATCTCCGGATAGAGGTTCTGTGAGCTACAACTAAAGAGATATACCAAATGCAACACAAGGGCTTTGATGTTTGTGAAATCATCACCTGCTGTTTTCTGAGTTGTACTCTTCCTGATGTAATTATTCTTATTTCATTTTTTTATGTATTTATTTATTTTTATTTTTAACATAACGGATAGATCCTTCTATTTAAAAAAGCACTTATTGAAGCAAATAGCTATGGCCATTACCCCAGTGGAAATCAGTGA
This sequence comes from Xyrauchen texanus, assembly GCF_025860055.1. Lineage (NCBI taxonomy): Eukaryota > Metazoa > Chordata > Actinopteri > Cypriniformes > Catostomidae > Xyrauchen > Xyrauchen texanus. The sequence continues at coordinate 8,632,628 of NC_068298.1, read as the reverse complement.
ATATGTTTTTAACACAGAGTTGAAAGCCAATTGCTTTAATACACCATTAAGCAAGTTATTTGTCAAAGAGTCCTAGTTTCTTACTCAAATTGCCTGAGTTTCTCTCCTATTTTAGCTTCTTTCTGCATTGCTGCATTCAGGAGCACCATGCACCTATTTTTTGAGGGTGCAGTAACAGGAGCGGGCCAAGCCAGAATAATTTGTTAAAGTAAAAAAGGTTCTATCAGATATTGTGTTATAGTAGGCTATTTATTTACTATTTAAATAAAACATCTGTTTATAGCTTTAAAAATCTGTCATGAGAAAAATATACCACCGACCAGGAAATTCTGAAAAAAAAAACAGGTAACCTGAGACCAAAAAAAGTGCTTTCAAAATTGGCCCATAACACAGAGAGTAAATCAGACTGACACTTAAAACGGTTTTGAACAATAACAGTGAAGTTTGTTATTGATGTAATGATTGAAACTTTTTTTAAAATTTTTTCAAACTGAGTGTTTTTTGACCAAATAAATGAACAGATTTTTTCCATGATTTTAATTCTTTATTCTTCCCATTCCGTCAAAATTGTTTCGCAACTTCTGAAAGTGTCTAAAAAACTTGCCGCTCCTGTAAGAGACATTGAGATGTAGAACGACACCGTTTAGCACAAGTTTACATGGAAAATAATTTAAAAATGTCACAAATATGTTAAAGTAAATAAAAAGTCCATAAGTGACATCCTCACACAGGCCGCAATTTTCAAATGGACCGAATTTTGCCCACGGGCCACCAGTTTAATATGCCTGTCCTAGTATTTAAAATACAAAAAATGTCAGCTATGAAAGAGTCTGCAATTTTATTTTAAAGATGTTACAAGCACATAAATGTTAATCAGAAGGTTGCTGGTTCGATCCCCACAGCCACCACCATTGTGTCCTTGAGCAAGGCACTTAACTCCAGGTTGCTCCGGGGGGATTGTCCCTGTAATAAGTGCACTGTAATTTGCTTTGTATAAAAGCGTCTGGAAAATGCATAAAAGCAATTTTACAAATGTTGTTTCCATCAATGCCTATTTCTTTGAAGAAAACAAAAATTACTTACATTTTCTGTAATGCATGTAAAAACTGTTTTACATTGTTAGAAGACAAACTAAATAAACTTGTATTATACATTTTTGAAGTGCCAGAAGTAGAGGTAAAATGCCCATATATATAATCTTTTTAATAAATCAGGTAAAATTGCAAATGATATTGCAAAACTGCCATCATGACATCATGCATAATCACCATGCATTTTTGCTATAAGAGCACCTTTGCCATTTTTATAATTTTGCGTTCCACTGGAAAAACGTTTTGATCCACACAAAGGTGGGCAGATAATGATAGTATTTTTTATTTTAAAGCAAATGATTTGTGGAATGTGTGACTGGATTGGACTGACCAAATTTAAACCATTGAATGATGATTTTTGCCAATGGCAGTTTTGACAAACACCTCAATAATCATGCCACTTAATTATCAAAAAAGTTACATTCAAAATCCACTTGGACCATGACTGAGGGGGCATGTGCCTCTTTAGTTTAAATGGGCATGACACTTTTAATAGCATTCCACAGAGTTCAAATAAGGTCTTTTCCATGGAGTGCTCTTTCTCCATTGGTTTCCAACTCCATCTCCCAGGGAAGAAATGCAGAGAACAGCAATGAATGCACCATTGTACTCCGGTTCATTTGTTCAGACCATAACATCAAGGAAAAGTGCTGGATTCATTCTAGAATTCTTGCCATGTCCTGTTACCCGAGCCAAAAAATTATTTCCTTATATTCGAGCTGATGATGCTTTTCCAAACTTGAGTGGAAAATAATGACTTCAGTCATCAGAGTGTATGGTTATTATCTAAGTGGAACCCTTCAATAACATCATCTGGTGTATATTGGATACTGGTAAAGACAGGCCATCACACTGACCATATCTCTTTCCCTAGAAACGAAGGTCAGTTTTGATGTTTGAGATGTTTTTGCATCACTTTCTCATATCCATTACTGCCTGCACTACCTTTGAACTTGACTTGCAGTGTAAATTCAAGCCAAATGCTATGAGTTAACGTTGTTCCATTCATCCCTCAGTTGCTTTCACTTTGTCACTCCTCATTGATTCTTTGTCTTGATAAATTCTCTTTCCATTTTGCTTTAAATCCCATTGACACAAGGCCAGATCTTACGTCTTGATTATATTTTTGAAGGTTGGTTGTCTTTTATTGCACAGTTATCTTAAAGTGTGAAAAGAGATGTGTTTTGTTCACAAGTATATCTATGGCTGTGAGAAATACAATTATTCAGTGTAAATACCATAAGAATTCATGGTTTTTCATGATATTTTAGTTTAGCTTGTTAAACCATGAAATAATAAGGCTTAATGTTTTACAATTCTTGTATATGGGGATACAAATTATAAGCTATTCATTCTTTTTAAAGGAATAGTTTACCCAAATATGTCCTTCCAACCCCACATTTTCTTTCATGAAATACAAAGAAGGTCCTTCACCCTGCTCTGTATTAAAACAATACAAAAGGAAAAACTTCAAGAATAGGCATGATACTCTTATTCATACAAATAAAGTTACTGAGGTTGTAGAGCTCAATAAATAATAATAATAAAAAAAAACATTTAAAAGCAGTCTGTAGGACTCATGTGGTATATTCCAAGTCTACTGAAGCACATGCTAACTTATTGAGAGGAACAGACTGAAATGTAAGTCATTATTCACTGAAAATCTTCCCTTCCGCCCATTTCACGTCAGGATTTTTGGTTTTGTTATTCACACACAGGTGTTGTATGGCTTCAGAAGACTTTGAACATAGCGCACAAGTCTTATTTACTAAGTTTACAGTGCATTTTTGGTACTTTCTTAAAATATTTAGAGCTTGACAGCCCCAGTCCCCATTCATACCAATTGTATGGAAAAGAGCAGCTTGGACATTCTGAAAAATTATCCTTTTGTGTTTCATCAAAGAAAAAGAAAAATGTCATAGTGTTTGGAACATCATGATATGATTAGAGAATTTACATTTTTGGTTGAACTATCACTTTAAGACAATTTTAGCTTTGCATTTTACAAGAGGTGCTGCAGATCCTCAAAGATATATGAGGTTTTGCACTTGTTTCCAGAGAAACGCCTTGGCAGTCATCGAGCACTATAAGGCAGTTTGTTTTCTGACTGTTGTGCGAAACATCCTGTCTGCTTCCAACACGGCTCATCATTAATACCAAAATGATTACACGGCTATGAAACAAATACATTATTCATCAAAAGACACAGCAGAAGAACGACTACACATAAAGATTTCACCCCTAAATCTGACTCTCAATCATACAATGACAATTGTACAATCATACACATACCCCTGCTGTTTTCATACAAACAAATACACAAGATCTACATTACACTGAAAGCTTGTTTGTTCTGTGGCTGCGGGGCTTGATGTTAATGTCATCACTCCAGCCTTGGGATCTTTCTGTTTGCCCTGTCAGCGTTTGACAAACATTTGCCAGATTTCACTGAGATGCTCACTAGAGGAATACATTTTGTCCTAAGTCATATTTCGTGTTTATACACTTTGTTTAGCAACATTAAAGTCAACATGAAATGCAGATCACAACCAATTTTACTTCCCTAATCTGACACATTCAAACAGGAAAGTTACATCAGGAATTGATTACACCATGAAAAGTGATCTCTATATGACAGGTAGTTGAAGAGGAGGAGTCCAAGTTTTGGCTGTGGCTCAGTTGGTAGAGCGGGGCGGCCACTAATTGCAGGGTTGGTGGTTCGAATCCCGGCCGAAGTGTCATTGGGCAAGACACTGAACCCCAAGTTGCTCCCAATGGCAGGCTAGCACCTTGCATGGCAGCTCTGCCGCCATTGGTGTATGAATGTGAGGGTGAATTAGTTACAGTGTAAGGCACTTTGAATATTGTTAAGGTTAACAATGTGCTGTATAAGTGTAGACCTTTTACATTTACAATTTATTTTATTTTTTTCGAGTAGCATGCACCAATAAATCATTCACAATTAGACCATGTGTATTAGGAAAGTAAAAAGGTCAAAATTAGGAAACTATGATTTAATGTTGGCTTTAATCTTTAATCTAAAAAAAAAAAACCCTGTTTAATTAAAAACAGCAAAATTTTACAATAAGGTTCTATGAGTATGTTAACATTAGTCAATTCATTAAGCATCATAAAATAACAACGAACAATGTATTTTTTGTTTTTATTCATCTTTGTTAATGTTAACTTATAAAAAATAAAATAGTTCATTATTAGTTAATGATTGTTGATACGTATTCCATATTCAGTACAACATTAAATAAAAAATAAAAAAATATTGATAAGTGTTGAAATCAACATGAACCAAGATCAATAAGTGCTGTAAACGTATTGTTCATTGTTAGTTCTTGAAAACTCATGTTAATGAATACAACCTTATTGTTAAGTGTTGCCATAAAAACAATTTGTGGAGTTGCTTTCATGTTGAAACATGAACTTGTTTCAAACATGTTTAGTTAGGCAGTGAAAAGTCAGTAAAATCATTTATGGGTCTACATGTCTTGGCACACAACAGTACTCCTCTGATATGATTCACTCTACAATCACTTTGTTTGATTGCAGCTCTCAAGATGACTGCAAGCAGGCTTGAGTGGCCCCTCGATGGCTATTCTCTCAATGTTTTTAATTATGGATCCACAAGCTGAACCACCGGTCTATCTAGGTTCTCAATGTACCTTGAGGATGCTTGATTTCCAGAGTCTGTGGCACATTCAGTAGTAGCTATACAGCAAACTTGAAATCACTAGTCACTTGATTATGCATTCATATAAGAATGAAAGCATTTAATTTTGATATGTCCTGCAGTATGACTTGCTTAACTATTAAAAATAATTTCAATTATTAAAAATAATTTAGCTAGTTTAAAAAAAAATACTAAGCAAACAAGTTCTATGACCTCATATTAAATGAGAAACGGCACTTTGTACTTTGAAAAGTACAATCAGACCAAAAAATTAAATATATAAATAAATAATAATTAAAATAAGGGTAGGAAAAAAGAAATAGAGACCTTAAATATAGTCACCTAAAAAATAAACTTTCCATTACACATTCCCATGTATGTTGTTAAAGTTAGATAGTTCACCCAAAACTACATTCTGTCATAGACTTCCTGTTCTTCCAAACCTGCATAACTATTATTTTTTCCATGGAACACAAAGAAGATGTTAGGCAGTATTTCAGAGATAGACTCAGTCCTCATTCTCTTTCATTGTATGGAAAAAAGATGCAATGAAAGTGAATGGTGAGGCTACATGTGACATTCAGTATACATCTCCTTTTTTGCTTCAGAGAAGAAAGTCATTCAAGTTTGGAACGACACAAGGGTGAGTAAATGATGACATAATTTTCCTTTTATGGGTGAACCATCCCTTGTTAAGCATCAATTACCAATGGTTTCTCAGCCACATGGAAGTATTTGCAACATGGAGCACAAAACTATACAAAACCACAACAGACAGAACATGTAAAGAATGTGAGTCATCAGATTTTTGAGGCCCAAAAGGCTTCCATTTGCTCCGACATTACATAATGCACATAATAATGAGAATAAGTCAATCAAAAAGCTTAATATCCGGTGCCTCGCTGTGCCATTCCAGTTCAGACCTCACAGCTCTACCAAGAAAATGAATGTGCCTGTAGGCTGAGCAGTTACTAAAGAGATTTGGACCCTGACTGGTGAATCAAAGTTCCAGCCATCATGAATATATCATTAGAAAAAAGAAAAAAAATGACTTACTCTTTCTCGAAGTCCCCAACCCACAAAGCAAAGGTGCAAAGAGGGAAGTGGAGATAGTTATTCATATGAGAAAACTTGGAAACTACCTGAAAGCATAGCCAAAGTGAGCCAGAATAGCTTGGGGACAAGCCCCCAGCAGCAAGCATCTAGTATAACTCCCATCGATTTGAATCTGGAGCCAACTACCTTCAAACTGCTTGACATAAATCTTGCCACTGGCATCAAAAGTGCTGCAGCACTGCTGGTGCTCTAGGTCTACAGGACTCTCTCTTCAATCAGCCTGTAGTATTCCATCCCAATCTCCACATAACAACAAGGAAGCTATCATAATGCTTGTCTGGAATATTATATACCTGCAATGTATTCTTGCAACCCGATTTGCAAGAGAAGATGGATTTTAAACTCTTAAGACCACATGCACACAATAAAAAATAAATAAAATATTGCATGCACAGAAATGAACTCAATGCATGTGCATTTAATGAAACAGCCTGGCTCCCTCACATTCTGCGTAAAACGATTAGAGCTCACAATTTATTTCAAATCAAGGCATGACGTCTCTATTTAGAACAGCAAGTGTTCTGCTGGTCAGGCCTCTCATTGATGTGCAAGGCATGTGTAGTCATTCTCAGCCACACCAGGAAACGGCTACACAGAGCCCCATTGTACGAGGGAAAGGAAATCACTCTATATGAGACTGGTTGAAAAGCATTCTTTAACATCACAAGCAGTGTAGCAGTGTGCACATTATTTTTCTCCATAGGGGATAGAGATAGCCTCACTTAAACTCAATCCACTCAGACTTATTGCAAACAGTCAACAGGATAATGACAATTTAAAGTAAACTGACCTGCTTTTGTACATGTCACTAAAAGTATAGGCTCTCATTTGCATGTATGTAGGCCTAAACAAATGAGAACAAATTTCACAAAAATAAATCAACCAATCAATACAAACATGAACCATGCTACTGAGATTGTACAAAATCTCAGAAGAGCTCATGCATGCAGTAAATAACCTCAATGTGTTAATTTTTTATTGATTTAAGTTCATGCATATTTAGATTTGCCTCAAAATTCAGCACCAATAATAGCTGTACCAACCAATGCAAACAGGTTTAGCACCTTGGACAGCGACTGTTATTACCAACTGTCAAAAGCAATCTGGTTTAAATCTTAAAGGAATATTCTGGGTTCAATACGTTAATATGTTAAGCTCAATCAACAGCATTTGTGGCATAATATTGATCACTATAAAACTGTATTTTGACTCATTCCCCCCTTTTCTTAAAAAAAAAGAAAAAAAAAGCAAACATCTGGGTTACAGTGAGGCACTTACAATGGAAGTAAATGGGGCCACATTTAGGAGGATTTAAAGGCAGAAATGTGAATCTAATAATAAAAGAACTTACATTATTTTTATTTTTTTTAAATATATTATTTAAGCTTCAAAGTTGTTTAAAGTCATGGCAGCTAAGTTGTAAAATTGGCTATAACTTTACATATAAAAAGTTTGTATGCTAAAATCATGTTACATGCATATTGGTTATGTTGTGGCTATAATGTTGAAACAGTGAGTATTTTAATATTACAAAATTAGCTCCCATTCACTTCCATTGTAAGTGCCTAAATGTAACCCTGATTTTTTGCTTTTTTAAAGCAAAGTAGGGTCAAAATGTGTTTTGTGGTAATCAATAGTATGCCACAAATTCTGTCAATTGAGCTAAACTTGTATTTAACTCTGTCTATTCATTTAACATGAATGAACTGACTTGTTTAGGAGTCACACAGATCCAATCCTTCAGTAACAATCTTAATGTCGCTGTGTCATGCTACGAAAGTCAGACAGACAATATATATATATATATATATATATATATATATATATATATATATATATATATATATAGGCTAAAGAATGCATAAAATATCTGCAGCATTTGTCCTTCACTCACTGTGCTTAAAGGCACAGAAAATAGATAAATACAATCAGGTCCTCTTATAGGCTGTCAGCTGAGCCCCTCCCAACCTACACACACACACACACACACACACACACACACACACACACACACACACATTGCTCTGTGCCATGCCGCAGAACACTGCTTTGTCCACATGTATAATCGACTGCATAGGAAATTTAATTCTGCATTTTTCTCTAATTCAGTTTAAGCTTAAATAATATTTTAACATCCTGATTTTTGAGCTGAAGGTGAATAAAACAATACTCTTCCCAACAACAGAGTACCATTTCACTTTTTTATATTTATTTTTTGTTCTTATTTTTTCCATTTAATGCAATGGACAAATAATTCTATTTTACATAAAGAGTCTTAAAATACCACACACACACACATATATATATATATATATATATATATATATATATATATATATATATATATATATATATATATAAAAACTTGATTAGCAGAAAACAGAGTTAAAATTCTTCAAGTGCAAAGGCACTTTTGGAAACAGGAATTTGTGTTGCACTCACCATCCGACATATTCTACATAAATGTCATTTACACAACCCTGTCATCTGAGAGAAAATAGTATATATCATATTACAAAAAAGCATGAAGCTGTAAGCTATACATATTCTTGCGACAACTGCTAGCTACAGTCGTTATGTTTCAAGTAGAAGAAATAATTTAAACCTTAGAGAAAATAATATATCATCTTTAAATGGCGGGCATATACACAGCCTGTCAAAGTAAGACGGGAGGCTTAGGTTTGTGATGGAGTTCATTGTCTTGTTGTGTGATCAGATACACAGATGAGACGGGTGCACGAGCACTCAAGTCTACAACTGACTCATCGCAGTTTGTTTTTCCAGAACTTCGAGGTAGTCCGGCTCCGTTTTTAGCTTGTTGGATAGCAACGGATGCTCGTTTTTGAACTGTGCTGCATATTTTCTGGGGGTCCCGTAGAGCACAGTTTTGTTTAATCGGTCCTGGTTGTGTCGTCGGGCTGTTTCATATGGAGGGATAAATGATTTTTTGGGTAAAGTGCAAAAGTTATAGCTGAGTGGCCCTGACTGGGGCAGATCTTTTGCTCTCTCCACAATGTTCTGATAAAGCAGCTCCGGTTCGCGATTGGCACATGGCTGCTTGTCAATGAACTCCACTGTGCTTATCGTGAAAGCCGGGCTGCGATCAAGCTCCTCCTTCTTGGGGTCAAGCGTGCTAAAGCTCAACTCTTTCAGGTTCCTAAAATAGGCCACTTGCTCACTCTCCTTTTGCATGTAAATGGGATTCTGACACATCTGACCCACCGGTGGAGGGATGTAGTTGTAAACGTGGCTCTCTGTGGCCTTTTCCGCGTTGGCGTTGGCATTGTAAGAGCCGTATTGTACTTGGAAAGAGTTCAAGTCCAAGTGATTATTGGCACTGGAGGGGATGCTATCCACTCCCTTGCGACGTTTAAGGACGAACACGAACAATCCAGCCCCGAAGCACACTGAGAGAATGAAAACAATGAGCAGGCCCAAGATGAGGACGGACAAGGGCACCTCCGGGGGCATCTCTGGCAATCTGTCTGTGGGGGTTACAGCAGAAGTCGGAGTTGCGTCAGTGCTCGAACTGACTACAGTGGGGGATTTAGTCACAGGAACCTCATCAGTCTCGGGGCAGATGGCATCATTTCGGAGGGAGCGCAAGAGACGGCCTGCATGCTTGGATGGTGAATCACACGTGATCTCGTTCACAACCACGCTGGTGCTGGACAGCTCCATCCAGTTCTTAAGCTCCACAATATCGCAGGTGCAGTCCCATGGATTCTCCTGGAGATCAATTTGAATGAAGGCAGAAAGCTGATCCAGTACCCCACGCACTGGGAGATGTGAAAAATGATTGTTTCTAAGATTAAGCCTTGTCAGCATCGTACCTCCAAACACATTGTCGGGAAGAGATCTCAGTAGGTTATTATTAAGAAACAATAGCTGCAGATTGTGGAGCGAGTTAAAGGTGTGAGGTAAAATCTCTTTAATGATGTTGTATTCCAGATAGAGATATTGTAAGCTTTGCAGCCCAGCGAAGAGAGACTGGGAAAGACTTTCAATGTAGTTGCCATTTAGATAAAGCCTCCGTAAACTCGTTAGATTCTCAAATGCTCCATCCTGAATGATTGCTATCCTGTTATTCCCTAAATGCAGGAGCTCCAGGGAGCTGTACTCTGTCAGATCTGTTCTGTATATGGTTTGTAAGTAGTTACCGGTCAAATGCAGTTTCTTTGGATAAGATGGTTTGGGTTGGAGTTCAGAGATGTTCTGAAGTTTGCGCTCCTGACAATTTATATTTAATCCACTGTCTGGATTTTGTGAGGTGCACACGCAAATGCTCGGGCAGGTAATTGGAACTGGGGAGCGTGTTTGGTACACCATGATAGGCCCGAAAACGTGTTTGTCTCTGCCGGACGTGACGCGCGGAGTAGGACGGTATCTCATTTTTGGGGGACGGGAGGCCTTTGGTGCTCGCGTTGGTGTGACTCGTGCCCGCAGGGTCGGAGACGGACCCTGGTATTGCGAATCAGACGGCGGCTGCATTGCGCGGTGACTCGCGTCTCCAAGGTTGCGCCTGGGGCAAAGGTCTTGCTTGATCAACTGCGTGACATCTTTGCCGTGGAGTCTGAACGGCGTCTCGCAAACGATATCCCCCACGAAGACCGAAATTGTATCCAGCCAGGCTTTCAGGGGTATGAGGTCACAAGTGCAATTCCATGGGTTCTCTTCCAGCTGAATTTCCATTATTCCACCTATGTGCTCAAGAACGCCAGCAAACGGCAGCGTTTTCAGTCGGTTTCCCCTTAAATCCAAATGCGTCAACATGACAAAGCGGAATATGTTATTGGGCAGAGAGAGCAAAAGGTTGTCATTCACTATCAGGACTTTGAGTTTATTCAGTTTGTTGAACGCCCCTGCCTCTATGGCACTAATATAATTATAATCAGCTTGCAAATACTCCAAGCTCTCCAAACCAGAAAAAGTGTCTTCTCTTATGATCTCCAAGTTATTATTATTGAGATGAAGACGCTTCAAGTTTTTTAACCCATTGAACGCCCCTGTTTTGATTTCTTGCAAGCCATTATTACCTAAGTGAAGAGATGTTACATTACCATAATTGAGGAATTCGTTTGGACCCAGTTTGGTGAGAAAGTTTCCATTCAGAAATAGTTGGCTGATCTTGTTTAGTGGAGGCTGGAACTGTCCTACCGTGGTGAAACCCTTGTTTTCGCAATTGATATTTAACGCGTTCTCCTTCTCCTCACAAGCGCACCGGTTCTTGCAAATGTCTTTGGAAGTTTTGCGGCTCTCCGTCTTAGAGGGGAAACTGGTGACCGTTAAAACACTTAGTAACAGAATGTTGTTCAGCATTTTTACAGCAACAATGCTGAAAGCCACAGCATTAATGTGCAAAACTCAAAACAGGCACGCACGACGCCAAATGAAGAGGACGCAAATGTTTCTCAAAAGGCGCACAGGAGCGCACGGCTCTCCATTGGCCCTCCTTAAATCCCAAAAGGTGAAATAGAGGAGAGACCCATCACCGAGAGCATTGTGACCGCTGCTGGACCAAACACATCGTCGTCCTTCGCGATGATAGTGAAATCCCGGTGTAATGAGCAAGCATTAATGCAGCAGTTTCAAGCGCATCCGAGGCAGCGCGGTGCGCACCGAGTCGCTTAAACTGTCTTTTTCACCTTGAGTCCGAAAGATATTCACATTAAAGCAACTTCACACGCCTGTGATCCCGCATGGCGATAGTCAGCTTCACGGTGCTTGATGCTTAGGATAACTGAGCGCGAGGCGACCGAGTTTCACAGTGAGGAGAGATGGACTCCGCGCTTGCTCACTTACTCCCACCAGCAGTGTGTGTGTGTGTGTGTGTGTGTGTGTGTGTGTGTGTGTGTGTGTGTGTGTGTGTGTGTGTGTGTGTGTGTGTGTGTGTGTGTGTGTGTGTGTGTGTGTGTGTATGTGCGCGCGCTGGATGAGAGAGTGTGTGAGATCTGCGTGAAATTCAGACGTCACCAGTCAAAAGTGGGCATGAGTGGATGCAACAACAACAAAATATTATTCATATAAATATACATATTATTATTATTATATTATATACAGTATGAAATGTAGCCTAGTCTATACTCTAGTCTATCCTCTGTTCGTTTCAAGATCGAATTTGTGTATTATTATTATCGCTGTTGTTGTTATATTATATGGTTTTGTATGTTTATTTACTTGCTATATTTTGTTTTAATCTTTTTTATGTAGGTTATGTTGTGTCCTATCAAGCATGTAAATTCTGCTATTCAAAAAATAAAATCTTACAAATATTTTTGATCAGTATGCTTTAAGCCTAAATTTGTAGAACAAACATAAATAAATAATATCATAGAGAAAATAATAAATAAATGAACAATCATATATAATGTGGGTTGCTGGAGATTTTCTGTGTGATGTTTTTTGTTAATTAAAGTTTCTGACTTGAGAAGTTTTTGTTTTAAACAGGCATGGAAAATTGCTGTTCTAAACATAAGACTCCACTAGGAGGCGCTAGTAGCTTCCCAAATGTGTGTTTGTTGTTGTTTTTTGTTTTTTTATGTATGTATCTATCTATCTATCTATCTATCTATCTATCTATCTATCTATCTATCTATCTATCTATCTATCTATCTATCTATCTATCTATCTATCTATCTATGTCTGGCTGGCTATCTGTCCTGTTACATCTAACCCCCGCTGACCCCCTTGAGTTGCTGATGCCCCTTGCATCCATGCATGTCCCAAAATATGTTAATTTGATACATCTTTAATTAAAACAATACATTTTTAATATCTTGGTTAGACAGGAATTATAATTTATTGACATTGAAAGAGGAGTGAGTAAATGTAAACTTTCCCCTAAAATCATTTTGCAATAATGTGGACAGCATCCTTCAAATTTACCACACAGAGAAAGGATGTGAATTTAAATGTGCACACTGATAATGACAGTACCATCTTACATGGGAATAATAATTGTCACTATGTTACAACACACACACACACACACACACACACACACACACACACACACACACACACACACACACACACACACACACACACACACACATACACACACTGATAGTAAAAGATTGCACCAATAGGATTTTTTTGGTAGCAAAAGCACAACTTTATTTATGTATTATTATAATTTTTTATCCAAGTTGCATTGGAGTTAATTTTGCATTCCACTCTGTGTATGATTTTATTTATTGATTTATTGAAGTAAAAATTGTGAATTAATTAATGACATAGTGTTAACAAGACCCAGCTTAAGGTGCAATTGCAAAACTCCTTCAGGCATGAGGTGAGCTCTCATCAATTATTGATTACATGCAGCAACAAACACGATGGCCAAGAAAAAGGAAGACAATTAGCCCAAGTCACTATAGCCAAATTTATACTGAAGACACTATCCAACTTGATCAAATCAGACCGCCTGTCAATAAGACACAAGAGAATATCTTGAAATCATAACTCACATTATCTTTCATTCATCTTTCTTTGTGTCACTATTATTCCACAAATTAGAGATCATCAATCAACATATATGACGAGATTAAGGTATAGTCATTTCACTTATGTCTGTAGTCATTAGTTAAAACCCTCATGATTAATAAGGTCATTGTTGATGAGGTAACATATATAGGCTAGCTGAATAACCTTACTCTAGCATCTGTTAGGGGTGCAAAGTGATTTCCAGTAAATTCAGAAATAGATATTGTGCCATCTGCACACAGTTGTTTTCGAAAGCTTAAACCATACTAACGTATTTGAAATTTGTTTATTGTAAACATAAGATGCTGAATGACTCATTTGTTTTACGTCATCTAAATCTGTTCTGATACCCCCTGGCAGCTTGGCATTGTTTGGATGTCTGTCACACAATGCATTTGGGCTTGCGATGCAATGGTCTAAAAATACATGCAGTTGGGTCTAAAAGTCATAGATCACATTGGATATGGGACTTTTTTTGTTTCTTTGAACCTGTAAAAAAAATTATATTTTTTAAAATTCTAATCAAGGCACACTGTTAAAAGAAGTACACATATTTATGCACAAGAGTTTGCACTACTTATAGGTCAGTAATCAAGTGTAACTCTATTTAGGTCAGATTTGCTTCCACTGAAACATAAATTATGCTTTTTGAACCATTCTCAAATCATGTTGGAATAACATGGATCATCAGGTTTTGAACAAAATTGTGAAGTACATCTATGCCAGCTTGAATGCAATTTTTCATGATAGCAAAACAGCATACCAAATACTAAGACATTTTGAAATTCATGTAATTTTTCAAATATACTCTTGATATCCTTAATTTGTTATCCCTGTTATATTGAATTTTTATAAGAATAATATGTACAGTAAATAATACAAATAAAAGGAAATTATTCAAATGGTCTTATTCTTATGAACCACACTGTTTTTCTTTCAATATTGCACATTAGCATTACTGATTAACAATTATTCTATAACAGCCAGCTCACTTTATGCCTCTGTACCAGTAATGTTATGACTGAAAGCATTTTATTTTGAGAAATGTATAATTATCATTACACAAATACATTTTGCAATAATGCTTTAATAAAGTGTGTTAAATATGTGTGTTAATAAAGTGTGTTAATAAAGTATGGAGAAGCGATCTATCTACAGGAGTCTGCAGTTGTATGTAAGTGTGTTTATTTCATTGTTTTTAACGTTGTTATAGTGGTATTCATTGCTAGATCAGGTGCTGTTTGTTTACTGTCTTTAACGCGGGTCGCTTAGACGTGTGTTTGGTGTGTGCGCGCTATATTTGTGTTGACTTGTCCCATAGTATTCGCTGATAGAATTGCTAGACTTGTTTAAACTTGTCACGTAGGATTCGTTGCTAGATTTGCTTAGACTTCGGGTTGGTTATCCTGTGTGTGTGTAAAACTTTCGTCGTTTTAGTGTCTGCAAACAGTGCTTCACTGGTTTCAGAGTATTATTTATTGCTAAGTGCAGCATAATTTATTTGCGCTGTACAGAAGTTGCGTTTGTTCCCGCGCAACCCTGAGTTTCGGTTTCGGGTGACCACGTGACTAGCTTTGTTGTGATAAGTAGCATTAAGGCGTGGCCAGCGCCAGGTAAACTATTTAAACTGTTAGAAACATAGTCATTCAGGAGAAGCGATCTATCTACAGGAGTCTGCAGTTGTATGTAAGTGTGTTTATTTCATTGTTTTTAACGTTGTTATAGTGGTATTCATTGCTAGATCAGGTGCTGTTTGTTTACTGTCTTTAACGCGGGTCAGCTTAGACGTGTGTTTGGTGTGTGCGCGCTATATTTGTGTTGACTTGTCCCATAGTATTCGCTGATAGAATTGCTAGACTTGTTTAAACTTGTCACGTAGGATTCGTTGCTAGATTTGCTTAGACTTCGGGTTGGTTATCCTGTGTGTGTGTAAAACTTTCGTCGTTTTAGTGTCTGCAAACAGTGCTTCACTGGTTTCAGAGTATTATTTATTGCTAAGTGCAGCATAATTTATTTGCGCTGTACAGAAGTTGCGTTTGTTCCCGCGCAACCCTGAGTTTCGGTTTCGGGTGACCACGTGACTAGCTTTGTTGTGATAAGTAGCATTAAGGCGTGGCCAGCGCCAGGTAAACTATTTAAACTGTTAGAAACATAGTCATTCAGGAGAAGCGATCTATCTACAGGAGTCTGCAGTTGTATGTAAGTGTGTTTATTTCATTGTTTTTAACGTTGTTATAGTGGTATTCATTGCTAGATCAGGTGCTGTTTGTTTACTGTCTTTAACGCGGGTCGCTTAGACGTGTGTTTGGTGTGTCGCGCTATATTTGTGTTGACTTGTCCCATAGTATTCGCTGATAGAATTGCTAGACTTGTTTAAACTTGTCACGTAGGATTCGTTGCTAGATTTGCTTAGACTTCGGGTTGGTTATCCTGTGTGTGTGTAAAACTTTCGTCGTTTTAGTGTCTGCAAACAGTGCTTCACTGGTTTCAGAGTATTATTTATTGCTAAGTGCAGCATAATTTATTTGCGCTGTACAGAAGTTGCGTTTGTTCCCGCGCAACCCTGAGTTTCGGTTTCGGGTGACCACGTGACTAGCTTTGTTGTGATAAGTAGCATTAAGGCGTGGCCAGCGCCAGGTAAACTATTTAAACTGTTAGAAACATAGTCATTCAGGAGAAGCGATCTATCTACAGGAGTCTGCAGTTGTATGTAAGTGTGTTTATTTCATTGTTTTTAACGTTGTTATAGTGGTATTCATTGCTAGATCAGGTGCTGTTTGTTTACTGTCTTTAACGCGGGTCGCTTAGGCGTGTGTTTGGTGTGTGCGCGCTATATTTGTGTTGACTTGTCCCATAGTATTCGCTGATAGAATTGCTAGACTTGTTTAAACTTGTCACGTAGGATTCGTTGCTAGATTTGCTTAGACTTCGGGTTGGTTATCCTGTGTGTGTGTAAAACTTTCGTCGTTTTAGTGTCTGCAAACAGTGCTTCACTGGTTTCAGAGTATTATTTATTGCTAAGTGCAGCATAATTTATTTGCGCTGTACAGAAGTTGCGTTTGTTCCCGCGCAACCCTGAGTTTCGGTTTCGGGTGACCACGTGACTAGCTTTGTTGTGATAAGTAGCATTAAGGCGTGGCCAGCGCCAGGTAAACTATTTAAACTGTTAGAAACATAGTCATTCAGGAGAAGCGATCTATCTACAGGAGTCTGCAGTTGTATGTAAGTGTGTTTATTTCATTGTTTTTAACGTTGTTATAGTGGTATTCATTGCTAGATCAGGTGCTGTTTGTTTACTGTCTTTAACGCGGGTCGCTTAGACGTGTGTTTGGTGTGTCTGCGCTATATTTGTGTTGACTTGTCCCATAGTATTCGCTGATAGAATTGCTAGACTTGTTTAAACTTGTCACGTAGGATTCGTTGCTAGATTTGCTTAGACTTCGGGTTGGTTATCCTGTGTGTGTGTAAAACTTTCGTCGTTTTAGTGTCTGCAAACAGTGCTTCACTGGTTTCAGAGTATTATTTATTGCTAAGTGCAGCATAATTTATTTGCGCTGTACAGAAGTTGCGTTTGTTCCCGCGCAACCCTGAGTTTCGGTTTCGGGTGACCACGTGACTAGCTTTGTTGTGATAAGTAGCATTAAGGCGTGGCCAGCGCCAGGTAAACTATTTAAACTGTTAGAAACATAGTCATTCAGGAGAAGCGATCTATCTACAGGAGTCTGCAGTTGTATGTAAGTGTGTTTATTTCATTGTTTTTAACGTTGTTATAGTGGTATTCATTGCTAGATCAGGTGCTGTTTGTTTACTGTCTTTAACGCGGGTCAGCTTAGGCGTGTGTTTGGTGTGTCGCGCTATATTTGTGTTGACTTGTCCCATAGTATTCGCTGATAGAATTGCTAGACTTGTTTAAACTTGTCACGTAGGATTCGTTGCTAGATTTGCTTAGACTTCGGGTTGGTTATCCTGTGTGTGTGTAAAACTTTCGTCGTTTTAGTGTCTGCAAACAGTGCTTCACTGGTTTCAGAGTATTATTTATTGCTAAGTGCAGCATAATTTATTTGCGCTGTACAGAAGTTGCGTTTGTTCCGCGCAACCCTGAGTTTCGGTTTCGGGTGACCACGTGACTAGCTTTGTTGTGATAAGTAGCATTAAGGCGTGGCTGCTTTTTTTCCACTGAACGGCTCGTAAAAGTTGTTATTTATTGGACTTAATGCTGACGCCGAAGCGGCAGCGAAGTGGTGGCCCTCGTGTGAAGCCCTCCTTGTGTGAAGACCTACTTGGGTAAAGACCAGCGAGTCTACCTGTGCGAGTCCACCGAGCAAGGACACCGACAAGGCACTACTCACCAAAGCACTTAAGTATTTTTCTATTCTATCTCTTTTATTATTTTACTTATACATACATACTAACATGTCTAGTTCACTAATAACACATGCCTTCAAGCACATCCCTGTTATCTGTTGTAGACCGTTCACAAGATACAGATGCAAGACAAAACGCAACCCACACAACCTACGGCCGCTTTGCACTTCAACACCTGCTCCACTCTCGTTCTCAGTGGGACTCTGGAACTGCCAGTCTGCTGTGAACAAAGCTGCCTTCATTCCGGCTTTAGCCACGCAGTCCACCCTCAGCATCCTGGCACTGACAGAGACATGGATACGTCCTGAGGATACAGCAACACCTGCTGCTCTCTCTAACAACTTCTCCTTCTCCCACACCCCTCGACATACTGGTAGGGGTGGGGGAACAGGTTTGCTCATTCATAATAACTGGACTTTTTCACCACATGCTTCACTATGTAACAATACATCTTTTGAATTCCATGCCATTACTACAATGCAACCCACAAAAATACATGTTGTTGTCATCTATCAGCCCCCAGGTCAGCTGACAAGCTTTCTTGAGGAATTGGATGTCCTGCTGTCCTCCTTGCCAGAGGATGGCAGGCCACTTGTGGTTCTTGGTGATTTCAACATACACCAGGACAAACCCCAGGCCATTGAACTGAATACTCTTCTGGCCTCATTTGACTTGGAAAGACTACACACCACAGCAACTCACAGGTCGGGCAACCAGCTGGACCTCATTTTTACACGTAACTGTACCACCTCTAATATTCTTGTTACACCTTTACATGTTTCTGATCACTACTTTGTTCAATTCAACATGATTCTCCCATCCATTGTAAAACCGACCCCACCTTTGGTTTCCTTTCGCCGTAACCTCCGTTCCCTCTCACCCTCTCGCCTTTCCACTGATGTCTCTGCCTCTCTTCCCACAATAAATGTATTTTCCATGCTTGATGTGAACACTGCCACAGACACACTTAGCTCTACTTTAACAACCTGTCTAGACAACATCTGTCCTCTCTCCTCTAGACCAGCACGGACTACACCACCCAGCCCCTGGCTGTCTGACATCCTTCGTGAACATCGGACTGTTCTCAGGGCAGCTGAGAGGAGATGGCGGAAATCTAAAGATCCAGCTGATCTAGGTAAATATCAGCTTCTGCTCGCAACTTTTTCAAATAACGTTAAAACTGCAAAAACTTCATATTACCAGACCAAAATCAACAGCACCACAGACACTCGTAGCTTGTTTAGAACATTTAACACACTTCTCTGCCCTCCCCTCCACCACCTGACACATCACTGACAGCAGATATATTCGCCACATTTTTTACTGATAAGGTTACAGCCATCAGCAATACATTCACAGCACCACACCCTGTCAAACACCTGGCTCCTGTATGCAACCCTTCTTTCACTATGTTCTCTCCTTTAACTGACACTGAGGTCTCTAAACTCCTCCTCTCCAACCACCCCACAACCTGTTCCCTTGACCCCATTCCATCACACCTTCTCCAGGCCATCTCTCCGTCCATCCTACCGGCACTTACACACATAATTAACACATCTCTTCTTGCAGGCACTTTTCCCACTACATTTAAGCAGGCTCGAGTAACCCCACTGCTGAAAAAACCTGCACTTAACCCCACACAGATAGAACACTACAGACCAGTCTCTCTCATCCCATTCATGGCAAAAACACTTGAAAGGGCAGTTTTCAATCAGATCTCCGCCTATCTCTCACAGAACAAGCTGCTGGATGACAATCAGTCGGGCTTCAAAAGTGGACACTCCACTGAGACTGCCCTGCTGTCTGTCATCGAGTCGCTGAGACTGGCGAGAGCTGAATCGAGATCATCCGTTCTGATTTTGCTGGACCTTTCTGCTGCCTTTGACACAGTCAACCATCAGATCCTACTCTCCACCCTCTCTAAACTGGGTATCACTGGAACTGTGCTTGACTGGTTCAACTCTTATCTCTCAGAAAGGTCCTTTGAGGTAGCATGGAGGGGAAGTATCCAAGCCACACCAGTTACTTACTGGGGTACCTCAGGGATCAGTGCTTGGGCCACTTCTCTTCTCCATATACACAACATCACTGGGACCCATCATCCAGTCACATGGTTTCTCTTACCACTGCTACGCTGATGACACGCCAACTCTACTTGTCTTTCCAGCCCAACGACACCACAGTGACCGTTCGAATCGCTGCCTGTCTGGCAGACATCTCGGCCTGGATGAAGGAACACCACCTTCAACTCAACCCTGCCAAGACAGAACTCCTTGTCTTTCCAGCCAACCCTGCTGTTGAACACAACATCACCGTGCAGCTGGGTCCAACTACAGTTTCGCCTTCCAAAGCGGTCAGAAATCTAGGGGTAAC
Source organism: Xyrauchen texanus (assembly GCF_025860055.1). Classification (NCBI taxonomy): domain Eukaryota; kingdom Metazoa; phylum Chordata; class Actinopteri; order Cypriniformes; family Catostomidae; genus Xyrauchen; species Xyrauchen texanus. The sequence goes on along the minus strand of NC_068298.1, from coordinate 8,612,519 downwards.
CATTGATGATGAGCTAAATTTCACAGACCACATTTCAAAAACTGCAAGATCTTGTAGATTTACACTCTACAATATCAGGAAGATAAGACCCTTCCTCTCTGTACATGCCACACAACTGCTCGTTCAGTCCCTTGTCATAACTAGACTGGACTACTGTAATGCTCTCATTGCAGGCCTTCCTGCATGTGCTATTAGACCTCTCCAAATGATCCAGAATGCAGCAGCACGTCTGGTCTTTAATGAACCTAAGAGAGCACATGTTACACCACTCTTTGTCTCTCTCCACTGGCTGCCGGTTCATGCACGTATTAAATTCAAGGCCCTGATGCTGGCATATAAAACAGTCACTGGGTCTGCTCCAGCATACCTAAAAACATTTATGCAGAGCTACGTTCCCACCAGAAGCCTGCGGTCGGCTAAGGAACGTCGCCTTGTCGTACCAAAACAAAGAGGCACCAAAACACTTTCCCGGACTTTCAGTTTCATCATACCACGGTGGTGGAATGACCTTTCCAACTCAATCCGGGAAGCTAACTCACTCTCTATCTTCAAAAAGCGGCTAAAAACACATCTTTTCCAAAAGCACTTAACCGGTCAATAATAATAAAAAAAAAAAAAAAAAAAAAAAATATATATATATTTACATTTCTTGTTGCACTTAAATCTGTTTTGTATACTATTATGATGATAGTAAAACTTTGTAATATGGCACTTTTTGTACCACTGTCTCCCTAAGATGATTCAGCTGATGTTCTTCCTCTTTTTGTAAGTCGCTTTGGATAAAAGCGTCTGCCAAATGAATAAATGTAAATGTAAAGCTGAATATTAACCTTTTCAAGAGTAGAGTCTAAATTCCCCAGCAGTGCACCCTGGAGTGAGTTGTTTTTGCACTTGACACTGCACAGCTGGTAGAGGGGGCAGATTGTTTTGTTTTTTTATTGTTACATTGTATTTAAATGTTTTATTTCTAGTCATAAAAAAAAATAAAGTATATAATATAGTAATCATGTGAACAAATGGGTTATGTCTGCTGTACTGAATTTGTTTTATTTATATTATTTTTATAGCTGTAAAAAAAACAAATGAACAAATAATATCAGCAGTCCGGTTTGCCTATATGCACTGACTTCTCAAACATTATGTGTGTGTGTGTGTGTGTGTGTGTGTGTGTGTGTGTGTGTGTGTGTGTGCATGCGTGCATGTGTGTGTGACAAGCTCTAGTAAACAGACTTTTCAAACATTGTGTGAGCGTGTATTTATCACTTTGTGGGTACCAAATGTCCCCATAAGGATAGTAAAACCCGAAATTTTTGACCTTGTGGGGACATTTTGTCGGTTCCCATGAGGAAAACAGCTTATAAATCATACTAAATTATGTTTTTTGAAAATGTAAAAATGCAGAATGTTTTCTGTGAGGGTTAGGTTTAGGGGTAGGGTTAGGTTTAGGGGATAGAATATAAAGTTTGTACAGTATAAAAACCATTATGTCTATGGAAAGTCCCCATAAAACATGGAAACACAACAAGTGTGTGCGTGTGTATGTGTGTGTGTGTGTGTGTATGTGTGTGTGCGTGTGTGTGTGTGTGTATGCGTGCATGCGTGTGTGTGTGTGTGTGTGTGTGTGTGTGTGTGTGTGTGCGTGTATGTGACAAGCGCTAGTAAACAGACGTTCACTGTGAGTTGCCGAGTTTGTAAACTGTTATCGTGGTGCTTTTGTGATAGTTTGGCTGTCTGTTTCAGAAAACAAATGTATTATATGCTTGAAAATACTGTTTGAGTTGCTATTTGTGTGAATGAGAAATGCATCTGCACCAAAGCAGACGAGGCTGTATACATGGGAAGATCGCGTTTAGACATGATGTGTGTGCATATAAAAGCTGTGAACTGTTACTGTGGTACTTTGGTGACAATTAGGCTGTTTGTTACATGAAATAAACATTATGTGCTTGAAAAGACTCTTTGAGTAGCTGTTTGTTTGACAGATGACAACTGCTACTAATGTAAACATATGGCAGCACGCATCAGAGGAAGATCGCGTTTGATGTATTTACTGTGCGTATAAGAGCTGTAAACTTTTTTTCGTGGAACTTTGGTGATGAGTTGGATGTATGTATATAAAATAAACGTATTCTGTGGTTTAAAAGACTGTATGAGTAACTGTTTGAGCGAATATAAATTACAGACCCTTGAACAGCGTAGCTTGTTTTGGTACAAAATCCTATTTTAATCTGACAGTTTGTAATGTAACCGGCGGTTGCAGAAACACAAATGTGTGACGCTACTCTGCAGGGCCCAGTAATTAACCGTCACATTAACCGTCACATTTTTTACTTGTGCAAAAACTTGCCTCTACCATATTTCACTGAACCATATTTCATTTTTGTTTGTATTTAATTTCATTTTTTTCATTATTAATATTGATATATATATGGCCCCATCGATTTTCTGTTTTTTCAGTTGTCAGAATAAACCCCCCAAAATATATATTTTATAATAGGATTTGATAAATTTTGATCCACAGTTTTATCTGGTGTGAATTAATTAGTGAGCTAAAAGATGAATTAATGCTTGTACTTGAAACCATTCTCAGCTATTCTAATTGCCTTGATAAAAAGTTGTTGCAAGGCAAAATGTAAAAGACCTATTCAGAATCTGTAGGAGAAAATGTTCATTTATTTATTGTTAGACATATTTCAGTACACTAAGTTTAATTGTAACATTAAAATGAATAGCCATCATAATATACAGTATAAATGTTAATATCAAACTTAATGTGGAAAAAAATTATATAATGAGCATTCTGGAAATTAAATACTGTTCCACCATTTAATTTAAAGTAAATTATACTAATTGTATATTATAGATTTATTTTCCACCATATTATTTTGCTTTTATTATTATTAGGTTATTAAGTAATTTAAGTTAATAAAATGTATTTAAGCTAATCAACTATATTATAAATGTTAAGTACATTAATTAAAAATGATAAAATACTGCATATATAAGGGGGAAAATATTTTAGAACTGGCATTGATTACCCTAATACAGTGTACATTTATTGGTTATCCTGAAGTTATTGTATGATAACATATTTATGGGCAATTCATACTAAAACAAAAAACAAAAAAGTATAACTCCAATCTATTACTGAACAATACTTAGATAAGAATTTCTTTGAATTGTATTTTTACATTTACGTTTTCATTCCCATTTTATTCCTAAATCCTATTTGCTACCTCACAGGAAGTTCAATTCAAAACCACAAACTGAATTGCCATTTAAATGGCATCCTCAATTTAATTCTGAATGGTGCCAAAATATACCAATAAAGCGAGAAATTTTGGTTCTTTATATTTCTTTTTAACATGGCCAAGAAAAGAGTTCCATTGAAACAACTGCAGCATGTGGAGGCCATAGGTGGATTAGATGGATTAGGTGTCTGAATGACTGAGAAGGTTGTTAAGTGGTTATAATATCCTCCTCAATTTCATGGGCCACCAGATACCAACTGCTTTATTCTCAGAGGATCCTGTTTTTCATTCTCTTATCATTTACATGCAGTATATAGTCACAAATAAAGGTTAGTTAGCTTCAACCTATTTTACACAACCCTGCTCCAGGCAAACCGAAATATAACAGCAATGTAAGATCATTATGTGAGGAATGCAAGGCACAATACAAAGACAACTACAGAAAACAGCATGCTTGTCAGTACCCTGCTTTACGGAATGTGAAATTACAGCACCGAGCACAATATAGTGCACTCCACTAAAATGTCTAATTGAGTAACAACTAACAGGACTATATAAATGCAAGAGCTCTTTTATTAAGGGTCATTCTCTTCTTCAAATAATGAGAGTGAGATATTATTGCTACTTTCATGGCCATTCCATTTCAAAATGCTAACTATTTAATCTACTTAATCAGCCAATATCCTCTCTCAGCTTTTGTGGCGCAACAAAGACTGAATCATTAACAGAGTGCGTTGCATTTACGGTGGAGAGCGGGTTTATATGAGGGTCTGATAATGGTAAATCTCACAACTTTCTCCATCTTTGGGTAATTGATTGTTTGAAAGGGCTGAGTGCCACTTTTATTACATCTGAGATTGAAACAGTACTCTAAAACTATGGGCAAGTGTTGAACTGCAGTGTGATAAAACACACTTCTGGACAAACAATTAACTGGTCAGACACACAGGGACCAGCATCTATTTCCATTCAAATAACCATCCATCCATCCATCGTCATCCGCTTATCCTGCGTACAGGGTCGCAGGGGGCTGGAGCCTATCCCAGCTAACATTGGGCGAAAGGCGGGGGACACCCTGGACAGGTCGCCAATCCATCGCAGGGTCTCTCATACCCAGAGAGAACCCACGCAGACACGGTGAGAACATGCAAACTCCACACAGAAAGGCCGGGGAAACCAGGGTTTGAACCCACGACCTTCTTGCTGTGAGGCGACAGTGCTAACCGCTGCACCACCGTGCCACCCAAATATCTTGTCTGAGACACACACATTAATGTAGTTGACTGTGGATTATTAATATTTCACCAGAAAATAAACTTCACCCATTTGTATTATGATGATGATATTTGTTTATAAGAATTTAATTTATAATGCAGAAGTGAAAGGAGACATTACGTTAAAATATTTGGAATTAAAAAAATGTGTTACCCAATGACGAAAAGTAAACTTCTGTCTTCATTATAATAAGTATATATACTTTATTTAGAAGAGCATAACTGGCTAATAAGTGGAAATCAATTGAATTTCTGTAAGTGCTGCTATTATTTTATAACTCAATAATCTGCCCCAATGCATTCACTATAGTAAACAATGAAAAAGTTTGGGAAAACTTAATGGACATTAGCTTTATTTCATTTTAGTTTGGCACATGATGACATATTGTCCATCAGTGTTTGAGTGATAATAATACTACATGAAATGCTGCTAATATATTGTATAATCTCTCATATGAATGATTATTTAAAGGGATAGTTTACCCCAAAATTGTCTCATCATTTACTCACCTTCATGCCATCTGAGATGTGTGACTTTCTTTCTTCTGCAGAACACAAATTAAGATTTTTAGAAGAAAATTTCAGCTCTGTAGGTCCATACAATGAAAGTGAATGATGGCTAGAACTTTGAATCTCTAAAAAGCACATACAATTAGCATAATGTAATCCATACAACTCCAGTGGTTAAATCCATGTCATCTGAAGCATATAATATGTGTGGGTGAGAAAAGTAAAAAATATTTAAGTGCTTTTTTACTAAAAATGTCCACTTTGACGTTCTTCTTTTGTTTTTTGCTATTCATATTCTTTAAGCCTATCACCACCTACTGGTCGGGGCTGGTCAAAGGTGGAGATTTATAGTAAAAAAAAGGACTTAAATATTGATCTGTTTCTCACCCACACCTATATTATTGCTTGAAAATACATGAATTTAACCACTGGTGTCTTATGGATTACTTTTATGCTGAATTAATGTGATTTTTGGAGATTTAAAATTGCTTTCAAACTTAAAGGGTTGCACACCAGATGCATCTGGTGGAAAATATGGTGCATTCTAAAATTCAAAACAACTGTTTTCAATGAAGGTACGCACACCAGCGCCACTGCTCGGCATATGAGGCGGCACCCAGCTATGACTCCGGAGGCTGTGTCAGGTTCCGGACACAGTTAAGTCTTTTCTTCAGTGTCGGGACCTGGCACATGTGTTTTGTGTTTGTTCTGTCTTGTGTATCTACAGTATTGTCTGGATCATGCCACTTTGGTTAGTCTTGTTTATAGTTGTTGCTGGATTCTAACACTAATGTTGTTGTGTGAGACCACATGGCTTTGTTGTGTTTTCTCATTGCTATGTGTACTTGTGTCAGTTCAGTCTTTAGTACCCCACCCCCTTGTTTACCTAGTTACCTTGTTATCTTTTCCACTTGTCCTCCTCAATACCCTCCTCATTTCCTTCCCTTTATATTCCCCTTGTGTGTGCTTGTCTGTGTCAGTTTGTTGCCATTTCTCCTGTCTCATACTGTCCAGTCGGTTACACACTATTTTCTAGATTCGGGTCCATTGCTTCCTGTCCAGTTTTCTTTTCCTTTGTTTGTTTATCCAGTTTGTTTTTGTTTGGTTTGCCCCATCATGTGTCTTTTGTATTCTCAGCCAAATAGGCTGTAGTTCTTATTAATAATAGTCTTTTGTTAGCATTTTAGTCTGCATCTGGGTTCATTTGTTCCTGAATGTTACAGAACGAACCGAGCATACTACACCCATTAGACTGTTCACATTGCCTGTATGGGTATATTCCTTCACCCAGCTTCAACCCAGCAGAGGTCTGTTTCCCGAGTTCGGATTCTTAAATTGCCTTCAGAGGGGGTGGCCAATCTGGATTTATGCTCAGACATTCATGGAAGCGGCCCAGAAGTGGTGTCTACCAGGTGTCTACCAGAGACCCACATTAAGTTGTTGTGCCAATGGACTGGAACTTTTTTGGCCCTGGGACATGATAGACCACATTTGTCTCCTCAAGGAGATGGAGATTTCTTTGAGAAGTCGGAGAGATCACAACTCTACAAGCTCCATATCCGAGGTACTTTGGGTCCAGGTTCAGGCAGCCAGTTTTCTGGTGAGGAGGATGAGGAGACAGCATGCACCCAATCCACATACTGCCGAATCACCAGCCTCTCCCACCCGCTCCGATGCTGCTACCCATCACCTGCCTGTCCATCACAGCTGACGCCTGGCCTGACCCTTCTTCTGCAGCCACCGCCAAACCTGGCTCCTGCTCAGCATCCGCTACCTGGTCTGACCCCTGCCTAGTGGTTTCTGCCCAGTCAGACTGTACATCTGTCTTGCCTGGCCTTATTCCCAGTCCTAGAAGGAATGACCCCTTTCCGCCACTAGGCTGCCAGAACTCATCCCGTTTCTCTTCCTGCCTCCCAAATCTCCAGACCTGCCCCTCCTCAAGTCTCCTGCCTTTATATTCCCCTTATGTGTGCTTGTCTGTGTTGGTTCATTGTCATTTCTCCTGTCTCATCCTGTCCAGTCGGTTAAGCATTGTTTTCTAGATTCGGGTCTAGTGCTGTCTGTCTGGTTTTATTTTCCTTGGTTTGTTTATTCAGTTAGTATTTGTCTGGTTTTGCTCCATCTTGGATCTATTGTTTTTCCAGCCAAGTTGGCTGTAGTCTGTGTATCCATTGTTTTGTACACCGCTTTGTGTTTTTATTAATAAAAGCCTTTTGTTTGCATTTTGTTCTGCGCAGGGTTTCATCTGTTCCTGAACGTGACTGGCTGCTCAAATTTCTGTCGTGCCATGGAGCGCAGCTCGCATATTTTCCATATTCTTTCATATTAACCATATTTTTCAATTCGACCCAAATTATTATCAAATGATATACTCAAGTGTTGTTCATTCTTAAATAAGGGGAAACAATTCTGCAGAAACAAGAAAGTCATGCATAACCAGGATGGCTTGAGGATAAGTAAATGATGAGTGAATTTTAATTGTTGGGTGTACAATCCCTTTAAAGCAAATACTCCCACAATTGTTTTCCACTTTTTTTATTGAATAGTGATATTTTATTCCATATCTCATTTTTCATTTAGGAAATCATATTGACACTGCAGGCCTAAAAGGCAACAGGCCCTAAGTTCACAAGAGTGGTCACATTCTTCATTACAAATAAAAAGCATAATTTATTCTAGGGATCATTTGAAGGCCAGCATAGTGAGGTTTAAATTGAAATTGAGAGATATGCATTCTAGGTCAACACCTGGTCTCCAGGAAGAGATGAAATCATATCTATGGAAATGACAATGCACTGAAATGGAATTTAAGAGCAGAACAATCAATATGAACCACATTTTGTGTATGTGTGTATATGCTTGTGTATTGTACGTATACTCTTGGGTGAATTCAATAAATAGTTGTGCATTTTTGCTTGATGTATTTCAGTGCAAAAAACAGTCTTATTCACTAACCATTCTCAATCTAGTTTAACCAGGTGCAAATTCATGAGTATTTAAATGAAGTAATTGCAAACACGCCTCCTTTTTCTGTAAATTAGGCTCATTATAGACCATCCACCTTATTCACAAAAATCAGTGCCATTTGCCTAATACAATTAACATAACAGGAAACGTGGTATATTTGATTAAAAAGGAAAGTTTGTGTAAATTTTTACTGATAATGACAGAATTAATTCATCAAATGACAATCAACTGATGGAGAATGGAAATTGTGGCATACAAACTGCATTCTGCACTAAATATTTGGGCATGTAAGCACCATACTACTTTGCATAATTCCTTTAGTGAATCGTGTGCAAAAACAACACAGACAGTGCTTGCAAATAAACTGCACTATTAGTGGGTGCAATTTATTATTAGTGATTTCCTCCATTAGTGTTTTTGGCTGTACAGTATCTGCATGAGTGCACTTGTACATGGTCATTGGTTGGCCTTGAGAAAGTAGACAATTAGAGGAAAAGGCTTCCAAATCTATTGCCCCTTGACAGGAACTAAACCATGTTCACCTGCACTCTGCAGTCCATAGGGAGAAAATGTAGTACTTCAGCTCAGAGAATATTGGGTGGAAATGAAGAAATTGAAAAATTCCATTGCACATCTGTGACTGAAATGTCCCATTTGTAAACAAACACTAAAACCATTTCTGAGTCCCAGTGCAAAAGATATGTTGGAATTAACAAACCCCTACAACTTTACAATCAGCTTTGAAAACTCTTGGCAATTACACAAAGCACAATGGATGTAAAATTGGAAAAAATGCCTTTTTTTACAGAACCAAAACACTTACTCACACATATAACATAAGTGTAACACAAACACTGTAATATAAATTGCAACCATTTCCAAAGATTGTTGAATTTACAGACACAATAAAACAAGCTGCTCATTCATACTCTTAGGCTTATGATTAATTTCATATTATCCCCTATTAATAAGAACAAAAATATAAGTAGTACTATTGGGTAAGTCCATGCTGTGCAGCGTGTGTAAACCTCACTTCCCTGGCACTAGTGACTGACGCTAGGGGCTATAGCCTTAAACCAGGCACCGTTCCTCACCTGAACATTACCATCCCAACGGTGAAGCATGGTGGTGGTAGCATCATGCTGGGGGGGTTCAGTGGCAGGGACTGTGGACTTCAACCCCCAGTTGAAGGAAAGCTGAATGCAGAAAAATACAGAGACATCCATTTAATTAATGAAAACCTGGTTCAGAGTGCTCACGACCTCAGACTAGGCTGAAGATTCACCTTCCAGCAGCAGAAGCAAACAGCCAAGACAATGCAAGAGTGGCTTAGGTACAACTCTGTGAATGTCCTTGAGTGGCCCAGCCAGAGCCGGACTTTAACCCAATTGAACATATCTGGAGAGACCTGAAAATGTCTATCCACCAATGGTCCCAATCAAATCTGACAGAGCTTGAGAGGATCTGCAGAGAAGAATGGCAGAAAATCCCTAAATCCAGATGTGCAAAGCTTGTCACGTCATACCCAAAAATACTGCTTCCAAAGGTGCTTCAAGTAAGTACTGAGTTAAGGTATAAGTTACTGATACTGATCTCCATTATGGGGTATGGAGTGTAGATTCAGGTAAAAAAAAAAAAAAAAAAAAAGGCATATTTAGCATAATTTCATTTTTAATTTTATTTTTAGTTATTAGCGATTTCCATTTAATTTGAAGATAAGCTTATCACTGGCCTATTCCACAGCACAATATTTTGAAATGTAATTTGTCAATCTGTCCAAGATAGATTTATTAAAAGGGATTTTCTAAGGAGGCATCAATGTACATCTGTGTCAGATGGACAGTTTTGGAACAAAGACCCTCACTTTGGTTGATTACATAAACACAGGTTGTTAAACACAGGTTAGTGTGTCAAGTTAAACATAGTTTGAAACTTGGAAAAACACATCGCGAGACCTTTGCATTCAGAGTGGTGCTCTAGCCAGCTGAGTTTGAACAGAAGAATGTGTTCTCAAGTTTGGTGTGGTTTTGTTCAACCGTTCATCGTTGTTATTTTTTTCAATAATTATTCACACTAAATACACATTTTGAATTGACAGGCCAAGTTACTATACCTACATTTTTGCTAAATAATTTTCACATAGATTGTTGCTCATATCGTCCCACTTTCTTGCTGAAATGAACATTAGAGGAGCTAAAACAACAATTGCTTTTATTTTTCACACAAATCAGGATCATAAGGGCAGATTATCAGTTCATACACTTGCTATCTTATGTCATGAAAACAACTTGTTTTGACAGAATAACTTTCAGTGGACAAATTAAAAAATGCACTTCAAAGGCAATGCCCATGTTGTTTTATTGCATTGATAATAATCCAACCTCTCGAAAAGGTCTCTGTTCTGGGTTTAAGTACAACACATGTGCACAGATAGACCACAGTTGGTGCTCAAGCACCTTCCCTTTTGGCCTCTGACTAGATCAGTGCCCTTTTAGCAAGATATTTTTTTTCTATTTCTTTTTCCTAATTTTATATTTTAGTTTTTAAATTTGGCCAATGGCTTAAGTTCTCAAATAAAAGTGTGTTGTAATGCCCGACAACTGCATTTGAGTTCTAATTCTGTGAGACCGCACAAGCTCCTGCCCCTCCCTCTTCGACTTCCCTTGTCACAGCCACCACAGTTAACACACGCAAATCGAGCACCCTGCAGAGCAGCAGCCATCCACATCTCTCTGACCTACCTTCATTGGTGACAGCCATGTAACGTTAGGGTTTATTCCATATGCTTCATCATTTTTTGTCACTGTTGTGAAATTAAAACATGTCAATACAGACAAACTTAGGTAATAGCCCTCCATTAAGATTAACAACAAGCAAGCTTGTCTGGCATTGGCATAAAATGCAAACATTGATTGGCTGAGGCAGATGTTGTCCCAGGGCTATCATAAAAAATGTCAGTCACAGGACAACCACTTGGCAAAATCAGGACATGAGCGTCATGATGTCATTATCAATGAAAAATGAGTGAACTCTGGTAGGCTAGTTCCTTTGTCAGGCAACTGAAACAAATACATATGCATTACTTGGTTAATGCAAGAAAATATAATAAAATACATAATAAATAATAATAAAAGATCTATAGCTCTGTGCTTTGCTCTGTTGCTTCGGCAAAGCATCTCTCACTCTCAGTCAGCATTTGAGGAGCAAGTTCAACACAGGTAACCACTTTTGCCTAATTTCTTTGATGACTCAAATGTATGCTCTAGTGTAGTCGATTTTGTGTTTTGACAATTTATGAACTGCGTTAAACTCTGCCTCGTGTACTATGCTTTACCATGGGTGTAACTTTTATGCCATGTAATCACCATTCATATCTATAAAACCAAAGTATTTATGATAAAATTACTACTACTAGAGCACAAAATTGTTGACAAGAGCACAATGTTTTTCATAGATCTAGACTCATAATTTTGCTTTTAAAGTTCACTAGATTGATGCATTTTCAATTTTCAATGTAAATTTTTTTCTTATGCATGTCCCCTGACCCCCTAGAGGGTCCGAGGTCCACCCACTACAGTCTCACAAAATCCTGTGGGAAACACTGATAAGAGTGAATGCTAAAGACCATGCTCTCTGTGTGAATTGATATGTTTGTAGAAATCTGTTGAGTATTAAACATTTGCATTGAAATATATATCTTGAGCACCTGGCCCCCAAAATGTCTGTGCACGGCCCTGCTAACAACGTATCGATTTTTATCGCTAAGACCTTGTATCCTGCACTCCCTTGTGGCAAAACTAACATAGTCCAAATAGGAGACAATGTGAGGTGTGTTATGCTTCTTTCCTAGACCAAAGAGAGTGTTAAAACAATTAATTACACCACAAAACTGGTCAGTTAAAGGCTTATTTGCTGAGTTTTTGATATAGTGCGCCACTCTTTAAAGATGCACAAAAAAAGAACAAAACTTCATAGTATGTGAAATCTTTATTGCAGATCTATAATTCTTCCAAAAAGAAACACATTAACATCATGCTTCAAAGACTAGGCTCCTTGGTGTTTTAAGTAGCAAAAAGCAAATGTCATTGGCAACACAGTATAGAATTGTAATAAAGCAAATACAAATTAGACCAAGTCTTAATATTATATACAGTACTGAATATATATGCCATAACAAGCATACCTTACTTATAAAAATGTTTGGAATATTTTTAGCATGTTGGCTCAATTAATTTGCCACTATGTTCAATTGCTCACTTTTAAGGAACAGTTTATGTTGTCTGCTTTACTACCTTTGGGTTTTTAATACTTTGCTCAGTTTTAGTCTTTGTGTAGCTACCTTTGGCTTCTCTGTTGAGGGAGGTTAGCATTATGTGCTTGTATCTTGTCACAGTAGCCTGAGACACTGTGGTTTGTTTTAATTCATCACAGTAGCACTGGGCTAGAGTTTCTAATGAAACTACTGCTTGAACCTCTGCCCTAACAGGTCAGGGACTAGATTCATCCATTTGGATTATAGCAGTAAATGCCAAAAAAGACTATTGGCTTGCCCTATTTTATAAGTGTTCACTCAAAGTATACAAGTTCAAGTTCAAAGACTAGTATTGATGTACAACTTACAAAGAACAACTTTGAAACAAGTCATAGATAGACATTCATAAGCAATAATGTGCATGAGAAGGATATGACTGGGGCAACATATTTTGCAAAAATATGTGAGTCATTTCACATTTCTAGGCAGTTCCAATGTGAAATGTCCACTGTGTACTGCTCAAAGAGAGTTAAATACTCTCCCATAAACATGATGTTTTTAAGGTTATTGGTCTCTCGAGTTTAAAATATCACACCTCGGTCCTTTGCATCACAAGTGCTATCGGTTGAGCTAATGTGCAATTTAATAACATGCGAAGAAGCTTGTAAAAGCAGTTCGTTATGTAATGGAAATGTTACAATGTATCTCGCCTTACAAGTAATGATTATTTCTGGGATAGTGAATAAAAGTGATTGTTGCTGTAGCACCTAGTGTTTATTTAATCAGGGAACTGCTTCAATACATACAATGAGTGACATAAAAATGATTTAGCTTAAATGAAAGTATAGTCACATGGTTGAATATTGCAAGGTGGTCTCAGGTTTTAACATTTGTATAGACACTGAAACGTACAATATCAACATTTACAACTTTAAAGAACTTGAATGTAGTTCAAAAAAGGTAAATAGAAAAGTTATTTTATTTTCCAAAACTATCTAGCACTAGTTATCTGACAATGAGGACAGCCTACATAAAGTGGTGGCACAGCAATCGTCTGGTTCCTTTGTTCAGTCAAACATCTTACAGTCCATTGATAGAATCTATCAGACAGAATAAATTTTCCTTTCAGATGAGCCAAACACTTCTATTTCCCAGGTAACAAAGAGGGATAAAGGACTGTATCATTTATAGACTGCGGATTCACGCACACATTGTCAGCTGAGAGATTTCAGGCCAGAAGAGAGAGATTCTCGGCTCCAACAGCCCAAGACTGCAAGTGAATCAATCCATCAAGCTGACAAGGTCTGGATTTCAGATTGTGCTCAGTACACAAGGGATCCAGGAGAGACAGTTGAATACAATTACAAAACACCATTAAAGGAACAGACTTTATTGCTTTGACAAAGAAAAGGGCAGTCGTAAAGCCATGTACAAAATTTCCATGCCAAAATCGTTATGAGAGCAATTGGAGAGAAATATATAATGCACATAACATTATATTATATTTTTCTTGTTTTGGCAGATACTATCAAAACCTAATCACTTCACTCTATAACCAAACATAGCCTCAGCAAGATTTAAAAAGGACAATTTTTTTCAAAAACCCATAATATATATAAGGCTAAACATAGTCCCTGGTCTATTAGGAGATGATTCTGTGCTTCTACTGTCAGGAAATATCACCAGGAAAGTAGGAAGCAAGTGCAGTAGGGTAGTCTAATGAAGATTAGGCAACAATACAATTCAGATGTCAGGAAAAATCCAATAGAGAGTACAGGCAGAAGGTCGGCAAACAGAGGTAAACAGGCTTGAGACGATCTTGTGGTCAATAAACAGGCAAAGGATCAATTCTGAGAATCAGGCAGAACGTAAACGGATTGGTAATGTCAAACACTAGGGAAATTAGCGTATACTTCACAATGATTGAAAGTGACAGAGTCTCTTATATAGGGTGCAGAGATAGCTGTAGTGATGATGTGCAGGTGAAGCTGATCAGAACTCAGGTGATTGGGATCGAGGTGGTGTATGAGAATTTGAGTCCAGGGTGGCCATATCTGGATGCTGCTGTGACTGCTGGGAATCTGAGTTCATGACATCTACCAACATGAATATAGCATATATATACATATTATTATTATAATTATTAACTACACACAAAGGATGTGAATCTAGTTTGGAAATTGTGCTTTTATTTGTCCCCAGGCCTGTTTCTGAGCATATGGGGGCCCTAAGCGAAATCCTACCTGTTCTAGGTGTGCTTTATAATGACGGAAAAAACTTTTGGGAATCACATCTAGCTGCAACTCTCTTCTTGCAGTTACATTCTCTCTTCCCTCTCCGGCCATGGTGGCTTGGTGACCCAAAGCAGCCACTTGTAATGCTTTCAGCTAGAAACTACCCTGCTTGTCCTCCAAAATTATGACTGTCCCACAGTTGTGCCATCATTTACACCACACCAGAAGTTAGCAAAAGTGACAGTGAATAGTATGCTTAAGAAGAAATATGAGACAAGTTAAGTTTAAGGAACAAAATGTGGGTAAAATCATTTGTAAGCAGTGTTTTTTTTTTAATTATTTGTTTATTTCTAATAAAATTATATTTAAGTAAATAAAAAATAAATAAACTTGAAAATATGACTTAAGTGCTTGTATTTAGGATACATAAAAGTTTAGCTGTTAAATTATCCCCAGCAAGACAAATGTGTAGGACATTTTATCAGAAATAAGCTAAAATTGTAATTTAACGAGCATTTCCACAATAGTATTCTGTTAAACATAACACACATAAATAAAAATTGCCTTGTGGTTGAATCCAGCCCAGTGGTGTAGTAGTGACTGAAGAGGTGAGTATACTTTGAATTTATCAAGGCAAAGGAAAAAGGTCATGTGGTCTGATGAGTCCAGATTTACCCTATATTCCAAAGCGATGGGCATGTCAGGGTAAGAAGAGAAGCACATGAAGCGATGCACCCATCATACATAGTGTCCACTGTACAAGCCTCTGGAGGCAGTGGTATGATCTGGGGTTGCTTCAATAGGTCAAGTCTAGGCTCAGCAACATTATGCAGAAATAAAACGAAGTCAGCAGAATACCTGAATGCACTGATTGACCAGGTTATCTCATCAATTGATTTTTAATTGGGCTAAAATTGTGAAAAAGTGGTTCAGGGAGCATGATGAATCATTTTCACACATGAATTGGCCTGACCTTAACCCTATTGAAAGTCTTTGGGATGTGCTGGAGAAAACTTAATGGAGTGGTTCGACTCTCCCATCATCAATACAAGATCTCGGACAAAAATGAATGCATCTCTGAATGGAAATAAACACAATGACATTGTATACGTTTGTAAAAACAAAGCCACAGCAAATGCGTGCCGTAATCAAATCTAATGATGGTCCAACAAAATATTAGAGTATGCAACTTTTTTTTGGCCAGGCAGTGTACATAATGATGGTTAAAACTGCACTACGTAACTTTGTGCTGTCTAGCGACATCTGTGGTTGAAATTTTAAATGGAAAGCAATTTGAGGAAGAATACATTACATCAGTCGAGTTCTGGCACTGCTCTTCTGGTGGATGATACTCCCAATTTGAGTTTAACTGGATATGGCCTGTGTGTGATCATGACTGGAGCCCGAGTCATAACGTGCTATGTTCATGTTCATATTATGTTATATGATTAAACATTTGAAACGGAAATATAACTTGCTTTGATGAAGATAAACAATACTCTTATTTACATATTTGAATGAATTTTCACTTAAAGTTTCACCCAGACTGTTGTTCACGCTACACCTACGTCATACGCCGGAACTCGACTCTCTTGTGAATGCGGCGATACCGGAAGCCAGTGATTATAGTTTATAAAGTTATAAATATGGATATATGTTTTATGAAAATGCATCGCTTCGCTTTAGAAGGCCTTTATTAACCCCCTGGCGCCGTATGGATTACATTTTTGATGGATGGATGCACTTTTTTGGGCTTCAAAAAAAGGTACCATTCACTCCATTATTAAGCTTGGAAGAGCCAGGATGTTTTTTTTATATAACTCAGATTGTGTTTGACTGAAAGAAGAAAGTCATATATATACCTAGGATGGCTTGAGGGTGAGTAAAGTATGGGATGATTTTCATTTTTGGGTGAACTAACCCTTTAAATCACTTTTCTGACACTACACTCAAAACACTTTGTAAAGGAGATTGGGACTCTCCTCAGCCAACAAAAGTAGATCTTAATATGATTATTCAAGTATTTTGTCTACTAATAATGTTTGAATTGTACTACAATTTTCAATTTAAGAGGCTAAACTTGTGATATGGCTGTTACGAGTTCAAAAGTAGACTTTATAATTTTTATACTATATTGTCCAGCCTCAGTAACTACATTAGCATGTCTATGTAATACACACAATAACATGTAAACAAAAAATATAAAACGAGGATTCAGTAATGATAAAATATACTTTATTAAATGTAAAAATAATATGCTTAAATATGCAATATAACAATTATAAGAAGTCAATTTCAGAAGTCATACATATTAAACATTTCACAGTAACCTAACTGGACAACATAGATGCATCGCGATCAGTAAACACACAAGTAATGTTCGGTTCATAAAAGCATGACAAGCATTATAAGCTTCAACAACCCTACCAGTAAACATTCCCAAGTATTATAGCAGGTAAACTTCTTGGCCAAACAGGAAACAGATACACATCTATCTAGACTGAAATGATGCTGTCCTGAACTGTGTGAGTGTTACTGACATGAGCTGAAAAGCGTAGTTTCTCCAACCGGAACCTGACAGCCGGCACTTCTTTCCTGTGTGTGCAGACATGACATAATGATGTAAAGATGAACATCATAAATCAGCGATTTCGAACCCGACAGCTTAAAATAATTTTTAGAGGCTTACAGTAGTGAATCAGGGTAAGGTAAGGACATTGTTTTGAACACTGTTTGTTGCAGTATGTTTTTATTTAAATGCACGATATTTTCACTTTTAGCAGCAAAGGAAATATACAGCACAAATAGACCTTTTTCACAATCTGAAAATCAGCAAATATTATTTTCACTTACCCATTTGCTCCAAGAGCAAAATAAAAAATCCACTATTACATTTACATACAAAAAACAGAGAGCTGTGGATTAAGATGCCAAATTTACTATCCCTCTGTCATGAACCCAGTTTCCCATCAGTCACAGCAGCATCCAAACATGGCCACCCTGGACTCAAACTCCCATGCACCACCATGATCCCAATCACCTGGATTCTGATCAGCCACACCCGCAAAGTATACATTCTATTACCTGGTCTTTGACATTGCCAAACCATCATAGCCTGGCTGATTCCTTGCTAAAGTACCTTTGCCTGTTTTGACCACGAGTTTGCCTCTAGCTCTGTTACCTTTGTTTGCAAATCACCTTACCTCCTGCCTGTACTGATTATTGGATTCTGCCTATCGACTGAATTGTACTGTTGCCTGATCTTCATTAAACTGCCATTACTGCACTTGCATCCTACTCTCCTGGTATATTTCCTGACATACTCTCCAAGCAATTGTAATTGAAACCCCCTCGCAGTTGTGGTAATTATTTTTTTTAAACTAATTCCAGGGTAATATAACACAAAGAATCATGTTATAAACTTAACCTCAATATAAAAAAAAAAATTATCATATTAAAAAGTTAGCTAGATTAACTCGGCTAAAGGTTTATTATGAGATGGGTTTCCATTCAACTATTTTTACGCACATTTTGCACAATTGTGCATAAGAAATCCTGAATGAAAACTCTTGATAGGTGAATAAACGTTAGAAATTCGCTTAAAATTTAATGCGCTAGGAGGAGGTGGATTTTCTGGATTTTGGCATTTGTTAAAATGTGCATTAAAGTGATGGAAACAGTTTATTCGTAAAACGATGATGTGTTTTGGCCATTCGTGCATGTGTTTTGAGTGTGCGATTGCTTCATGTGACAAGCCCACCGACAGGTCCGACCTTGGCACACAATTCCTTGAACATAGCATCTGTCATTCAGAAGTGTTTAACCCACAGCAGGTCAATAAAATGGGTCCTCAAAATCTGCCAGTTTTGAAAGTGCACAGTCCCAGGTATGGAGACAGGCGGTGTGTGGGCATCACAGCTATTTCCGGCGACATTCTATAAGATATTACACTTAATCTGCGGTGTCTCATGGATGCATTTAATAAAATAAGATACTTGTTCTAATCTTGCAAATAAAACGGTCCCCAAAGCAGGGAGTGGTCATTCAGCTGCTCCATTATGACGAGGCATCTCCCTAATGATAATGCTCATGAAATAGTGGATGCAAATGCACAACAATTTGTATTTTCTGAAGTAAAATGTTAGGAATGTGCTTAAAAAATGCGAAACATTTCGGATGGAAGTCCAGCAATGGTTACTCCAGCACTGCTGGCACATCATCATTTCATTGTAGATGTTAGAAATATCCTATCCCTTATTGAAATGAAAAATATGATTGGTTAGAAAATATCCAACTGAGTCTAATATGAACTTTCTGATTGGTTGCTCAGCTGAGTCAGACTCTATCTGCCCGTGCCTTCAGGTGACTTTAGCGCTCCCGCCTGCCGCTGCTCCGTGCATGTTTAAAGAGACTCTTTGCACTCTTATTAAACAAATAAATAATCACAGTTCACTCAAAGGAGCTGTGGCATCACCTCAGTATAATTAAAGTTTATGGGTCAAAACCCTCCTCGCTGTTCTGGCGGCCATATGTATATCACTCATTTTAGGTGGGCATACGTAAAATCCTTTGAAAGATAGGTGGGCATAGACTATACCACTGATCCAGCCATTTTCCATTGCTGTTTTATTTAGCTGACTAATCTAATATTCACTCTGAACTGAAGGTACCAAGTTCCTATGGAAAGGTAAGAAATCAGATTATATGGTTAGTGACTCCCTGATGTCTGATGGGGTATGAAACTCTCTGTCACTTTCTAAGAAACATTGAGCCATTTCAGGACCATTGGACCCACTAGTATTTGCTGCCACCTAAGGAGAAATCCTCAGAGAGCAAGGCATCATACAAACTATGAACCAGTGCAGTTATTGAATCTGCAGCCCTGTAATTCAATGCTCTGATGGATAGACAATATTTATGAGTCTGTGTTTTGCAGCTTCATTACTTTTTCGATATATTTCAGAAAAGGAAGCATGTCTGCTTTATGAACGGCAACCAAAATGACCAAAAAAGAAAATGTTAGACAGTATATTAGATTCAGTCACTATCCAACTTCGTTGCATTTCTTTTTCTTTTTTTTTTTTTACATACAATGAAAGTGAATGGGACGGAGGCTAACATCCAGCCGAACATCTTTTGTGTTCCGTGGATGACAGGACATCGAACAGGTTTATAACTAAATTAGTATAGAGTAAATTATGACAGAATGTTCATGTATGGGTGAACTATCCCTTCAATTCTAAAGTTTGCCCAAGCCTGTTAAATTAATACTGACTATTCAACAGAAAGTGAAGCAAGGGCTTAAATGTGATGTATTAAGGCTGATTCCTCCAGTGCTGTTGAGCTATATCTTGTCTTTCTGCTATATATTGGACTTACTGCAGAGTTCCTTAAGCTTCTGTGAGCTTTAATGGAACAAGCCAGTAGGAGCCAGGAACCTAGTGTGATGACCTCTGATGATGTGCATTAGACCGTAGTGTTGTCATAAGCTGATCTTCAGAGATCCTACAGTGCTTATGAACACTGACCTCTCCAGTCCCCACGTGTTGGAGGGGGGTTTGTCAATCCCTCTGAGTCTCAATAATAAATGTAAGGTAAGACATTTTAAAACCTATACAGCTTTTATGCCTACAATAACTACAGAGCTATAGAAATTTCAGCATTTAAAATGTAAGCAAGAACGATGATGTAATTGTAATATATCCAAACTGGTCTTGTAGAATCACTTTGCAACACCTCAATAAAAAATAGAAAAAGGAAAAGTGACTCGTTGGTCTATCATTATTGTTTCCTGGTTAAATAAACACCAGAGGTGCTACAACAAAAATTACTTTTATTCATGGATAATTGCAGAGTAAAGTGCAGATGATCAGTTTATAAACCCTTACTTTTCACCCTGTTCCTCACTCACTGTTTAGATGAGAGTATTTATGTCATCTAAACACTTTTTCTATAGCACATGACTTGTACGGTGACACATTTTAATGTCTGCATTACATAACCAACTACATTTACAAGCTTGTTCAAGTGCAATCAAATTGCACAGTAACTCAACTGATGGAGCATTGCACTTGTGATGCAAAGGCCTGGGATCCTGCTGAGCATGCAAGTCAACAAATGAGCCCATAGAATCATAGAAGCACCCAAAAATCATGTGGTTGCTTCAGCAATTGTTTAATATCACAGCAGTCACATAAATGTCATAAGATCATGCTGAAATTTCCATATTGAAATTGCGATTGCACTTCTTTCTTACATATTTTTTCAAATTAACATTAGCAATTAAATTTTGCATTTAACACATCTGTTGTTTTTCTTTTCTTTTCTTTTTTTATCTAACGTATTTGTCTGAAACCTTTTGGAATTTGTTATTTTGTCTGAAAATTTTTGCCAGAGCGTAAATGGAATACCAAATGTTTGATGTTAATATTTAGTATTACTGTCTTTGTCCAACCCAGCGACACCAGGGGATTTCTGTCCATGAAGACTGAAAATTCAGATTGATGATGTGGTTTAGCAGAGGTCATGATGGGACATTGCCTCCAAGCACACTGATTGTGCTTTGTTCAGGATTGACATAGAAGATTGTACTAGTAGAAACTCCCAAGCCCCCATTCCACATACAAGCAACAAACAAACGTGTCAGAATTTCTAAACTCAAATTTTACTATAATGGTTGAAGTGGGGAAAGTCATTCTAGTGGCCACCCTGTTGTTTATGGTGTGCACTCTGATGGACAATCTGATGGAATAATAACAATTTATCTCCTTTTTATAAAAAGGTTTTTAAAATACAAAATGAGACAAAATCACTGGCTCAGTGCAGGGAAGCCGGGAAGACTTTTGGTATTGTTGGCGGCATCATCATTGTCCTATTTTTATTACCAATTTTGTTGTTTTG
Organism: Xyrauchen texanus; assembly: GCF_025860055.1. Lineage (NCBI taxonomy): Eukaryota > Metazoa > Chordata > Actinopteri > Cypriniformes > Catostomidae > Xyrauchen > Xyrauchen texanus. The sequence continues at coordinate 8,591,131 of NC_068298.1, read as the reverse complement.
ATGTGTTATCCAGGATACAGACCTTTGATAAATACTCTTTGTTTTGATTTGAGAAGATAGATTCCCATGAGAGAAACTTGAGAACGCAGGAACACAGAACTGTTTGTGTGACTAAGAGGCATAGAAGTGCACACACTGTTGTTTTTTTGCCTTCAGCTGTCACTGTCAGTATGGACATCAGCAGAAGTAATAGCACAGAGACCAAAACACGAGAGAAAATGTATTTTCAGTTTGTTTCATGAGTGGTTTTTGTCAACAAAAACTGTAGCTGTAATCAAATAGTGTTTGGCTCAGGATTTTGTAGTGCCTGAAGCCAGAGGAAATCAAAGAAATTAATGGAATAGTTCACCATAAAATGAAAAATCTGTCATTCTTTACTTAGCCTCATGTCATTTCAGACCTATATGCTGTTTTTATTTCTGTGACACACAGCAAGAGAATTTCTGAAGGATCTTCACACAGTGAAGTATTTTCCATAAAACAATATTTAATAGTGAGCAGGCCCTGTCAAGCTTTAAAAAGCACATCATATATCTATAGTCAGGCTTGGGGATTAATATATTACTTGTTATTGGAATTAGGTAATCAGGATACAAAATAGGTAACTTATGTTACAGTTACACAAAAAAACATTATAATCAGATTACAGTTACTTAAAAAAAAAAAAAAAAAAGGGAATACTGTCAGGATTATGAGTCTTAATTTCTGACAAAAGAAATAGTGAATTTTCCTGACATAAAGCGACACAGACAGCTGTTGTTTAGAGTGAGAGGTGGTTGCTCTCACTTAGCCAAGGACCTGAGAATTTGAAGGTAATGAGAGCCACACAGAAATCAAATAAGCTAGGTAAGCTAAAATTAATAATTATTAAAATGTGTTAAAATTACATTTAAAATGATGACATCATCATTTGGCTGGAGCAGGAATAGCTGCCGATACTGACACGATTTGCACATTTTGCTGGTATGGCATAGAAATCCCCTGGTTTGCATGGTTGCAAATGCGAACTATATTATTTTAGCCAGGACATCCTGTATGTTGTTCCGTTCCATATTGAAGCTGAAAAAATGGCCCCTCCCCCAGGTGAACGGTACTTAAAACTTAAACATTTAAGATTTTTTTTTTTTTATACTACAACAATACAAAAATCAACTGGAAAAAATACCCCTGGAAAACCTGCTATGACTGTCTCTCCTTTTTCACCACTCATGATTTTGCATCCCTGATCATTATTCACAAATCCAAATTGTACGCATAAATACCAAAGTAATTGGAAATGTGTTTTAAGTTCTTATGAAAGAACAGAACTTATATAATTAAAGAATTTATTGATCAATTATTGATTTTGATCAATTATTGTTGAGAACAGTTCAAATGACTGGCTAAGGGAGACATTCTGGCAAATGTAACATGTTCAACATTTATAGTCATTAGGAATTGGAAAGACACACTAAAAGTTTAAATCTGTTTTGATCTATTCTTTAAAACTAGAATTTTGTTTTCTTTTTGGGATCAAAACTTTTTTTTCCCTTTTAAAATCTTTCTTAACATAGAACTGTATGTTAGCTGGTGATGTTTCACTTTGGATCATGAGCAAGCAGAGGAAAGACACTCTCCAGCATTTAATTATGACGATGATAATGTGTGATCTACATATTGTACACTGTCCAGTTCTTTACTAAGCAACCTGCTATAGCTCAATAAACTCCCCACTGGAAGGGTTTCAGGACAAGTACGGCGGATACAACTCGTGTCACTTCATGAGCTTTTATTGCGCACATACACAATACTCATCCACAAACAAGGTAGCCAGAATGCTACAGCAACGCTAGCCTGTCAGTTGGACATTTGTGACGTTAGTTAGATTAGTTAGGTTAGGTTGTAAACCTGCAATAAAACACAAACATCAGAATGAACTAATAAAGTTACACAATCATGTGATATTAATTTTTGACATGAATTACTAGCAATGCTATTTTATAGTCTCTCACCGGCAAGGCATACCAGTCCTGAACATCAACTAAATGAAAATGAATATAAAGGCGAGACGCCTCAAGCACTGTAACTAATCAAGCATACACAGACACATAGTCTGGGGACCAGGAATAAATAATAAACAAACCTTTAACCTAGTCAGAATATAACATATAACATGAAATATAACATAAATATGCCTTCATTTGGAATAAGTCGGTAAATGTACACACTTATTTTCTCAAATACCCCAGAACAAAATAATAACATCCATCACTTGTAATATATATTTATATATATATTTATAAACACTAGTTATACCTGCTGGAAAGTTCTACACCTCCCACTTGGCCTACTGATTCTAGAATCCAAGTAGGCCACCACAACCAAACAGTTAAACTTCTAGATATTACATTCTCCCCATGACCATGCAAATAACATTGCATACTTGGATATGAACGTATTATGTCACAACATGAACCGATCTCTTCAAGTTAGTTTTAATGTCCATAAACAACACACATTGTCCTTGATGACATTATAACCTCCTTTACCGAAACACACCACCAGCCTTCGGGAGGATAGTAGTGGGGAGAGTTTTGATCCTTCACCGAAACACACCATGGTGGGGATCCCTTTTCAACCGAAACACACCATGGTGGGGATCCTTTACCAACCGAAACACACCATGGTGGGGATCCTTTACCAACCGAAACACACCATGGTGGGGATCCTTTACTGCTCCTCCACTGGAAGCAGAACCACCAACCTCCTAACGTCCCTATGGAGGATGGTGGAGGGATAGCTCTCCATACCTTGGTTTTTCTTGAACTGTCCAACGAAAACTGGACAGCTTCGACATGTCCTCACCCTCACATCTCGTACTATGCCCTTCACATCAGGACACACCTCCACGACTCGACCCAGCCTGAACTGGCCCCTCAGCGCGTTCTGGTCAGCTAGCCACACCAGGTCCCCCGCAGCAACATTCCTAGCAGGCGCGTGCCATTTCTGACGGATGTAGAGGCCCAGACCTGCCAACTGGCTCCACCGCTTCCAGAACTTGTCAACCTCGATCTGGATTGCTCTCAGGCGCACAAAGGGGTAAGTCGGATACTTAAACCCTCGGGAGTTCCCACTGGGTCCTGCGCGACCAAGCAGAAGAGAGTTGGGAGTGATGACTTCCACGGTCTCATCTTGTACCTGGGCTCTGGCACCGATTGGCCTCTCATTTGACAGGTTAGCAGCAAGGTACAGGAGGGTCTGGAACTCCAGTGCTGTCAGGTTACCTTCTTTGCCAACACTGCTTAACGCTCTCTTGAGTACGCGGACAGCTGCCTCAGCTGCTCCATTTCGGTGGGGAGAGTCCGCCGGGTGAAACACCCACATCCAGTCGGTTCCTACAGCTGCCGCCTTCTCTTGGACCTGATCCTTGTCGATGCCACTAAGGAACTCATAAAGCTCCTGTAATACTGGTCTGGCACCCACAAAGTTTGTCCCTTGATCCGACCAGAGCTTTCTTGGGTGACCCCTGAGAGCTGTGAAGCGCTGGTATGCTTTCAGGAATCCTTCCGTCGACAGATCTTCCACAATGTCAGCATGTACCGCTCTCAAAGCCATACAGCTGAACACTACGCCCCAGATTTTCATCTTTGTTCTTCGTCTTATAGTATCTTTAACAACATATGGTCCGAAAAGGTCCAATGTCGTGAACTCGAAAGGTGCGGCTGGTTCAGTTCGTTCCAGGGGTAGCTCACTCATCATCTGTTTGCACAATCTTGCTTTGGTCTTACGACAGTGCATACAGGAGTCAATCACATTTCTGGCAATCCTTGGTCCCAGCACCACCCATGCTTTAGATCTCACACGGAGGAGTGTGCCAGCAACACCTTCGTGGTTAACCTTATGGGCCTCTCGTGTGAGAAGGGTGCTAATCCACGCATTGTAGGGGATCAGAGGCACACCGGTATCTCCATGGGTAATGGTCTGGACTCTACCATGGCATTTTAGGAGCCCTGAATCCTCATCCCTGCTTACAACGAGTCTGTTCAGTGTCGTCACAGGAAACGTAACACCCTTCTGGGCGGCTAGGCACAGGTCTTGGAATGCAGCATTGCGTTCCTTTACTGTCAATACTGCCTCCCACTTTGCTAGTATAGAGGCCCTGCCTACACAGGCCAACCACTTCTTCACAGCTCTGCGGACATAACCAACTACTCCACAAAGCTTAGCTAGAGAACTGCACCTTGTTGGTTCCACTTGGTCTATGAGCATGGCTCCCCACAGTGTCTCAGTTTCTTTGGTCTCAACTAAAGTCAATTTCAACCCATTTTCTGAGGATGCTGAAACCCCGCTACATCCATCTGTGACTTTTGGATCTTCACCACCAGGACTGTCAGGGTTCAACTGCTTCTTGGCTTGAGCTCTGGTGAGTACTGCCGAAAAAGCCTTTCTCTGGAGTTTACTAACCAGCTCCCTAGCATCAGCTGCCACTTCTGAAGCGGACTTCATGGGCCAATCCTCGACTGGACTAGACAGGAACTCAGGACCTTCCTGCCACACAGAGTTCTCACCTAGCAATTCAGGTGAGCACCCCCTCGTGACTAGATCAGCGATGTTGACCTCGCCTGGTATCCACCACCAGTCAGTTACGGGTCCAGCCTTCTGAATCTCTCCGACTCGATTCGCAAAGAATGTCTGGAATCCATAGCTCTCTCTCTGGATGGCCCCCAGCACCGTCTGACTGTCAATGAAGTGGTACCACTTCTCCACATCTAACCGTCCATGCTTCAATACATATACCTTTAGACGTGTGGCAAAGACAGCCCCGCATACCTCAGCCTTGACTGCGTCACCTTTTTGGTCGAGGGGGGTTAACTTGGCCTTTGATTCTACCAGCCGGGTGACCACACCATTTGACGTCTCCCATCGCAAGTACAGTACAGCGCCATAGGACTCACAGCTCCCGTCAGAAAACGTGATTCCCCAGGGTTTACCCCACCAGTCAGGGGGCGTGAGGCTTCTGTGGAACTTAATACTGCTCAAACGAGCGTACTCTTTGAACAATTCAATTGCCTTTCCCCTGAGCTCGTCAGACAGAGGTTCATCCCAGGTGTCTTTAGTAAGCTTGCCAGCTTCCTGGAAGGCTCTTCTCACAAGGATAACTCCTTTCTGTTTCACAGGTGTTACTAGACCGATCGGGTCATACAGCCCGGCGATCTGGCTCAGTAGAACACGACGAGTCAGTGGGTTCGGTGTGTTTACTTCCACTTTTTCTTCAGTGAGGTCAATCTCAGTTCTCATCTTCTTCTTCCTTCTGGAGAAGTTGACTGAGACCATCACAAAGAGTTTGTCCTCTTGCACAAGGTAACCAACTTCGAGGGCTTTGTTATCTTCCTCCCTTAGCTGGTTGGGCAACGTCAGAGTCACTGGCTTGGACTCTGCTCCGTCCCTCCTCCCACTTTGACCGGACCGGACCCAAGGCTTGAGGTAGAAGCCTCCTGCTTTCAGTATTTTCTCCACCCCCTCTTGGATCTTGTCTAGACAGTGTGGGTCATTGTGGGACGTGAGGAGGTCATCGACGTAGGAGTCTTCCTCGATGACTCTTCTTTCCTCCCTCATATCAGAGAACTGGGGCAACTTCGCGGTCTCTCGCGATGGCAACCTGTGCAATGCACCCTGCTGGTTTGTCCCCCATGTTCACCCTCACGACAGCATAATCTTCAATCTCATCCTCTGGTGAGTCTCTCCATAGGAACCGATGCACATGGACCTCTTGTTCCTCCAGCCAAACCGAATTGTACATCTTGGTGATGTCTCCGATGGCTGCATGTTTTCCTTCCCGGAATCTGAGGAGCACCGCTCTGATGGGATTTAGGACGTCTGGGCCTTTGAGCAAAATGCTATTCATGCTCACCCCTCTGAACTCCTGGCTGCTATTCCAGACGAGGCGCACTGGCGTAGTCACTGAGTGGGGATTTGGAGCGGTCAAGTGGCTCACCCACCACACAGCACCTTTCCAGCTGTCCATCATGTCCTTAGTGAGCTTAACAGCAGCTCCTCTCTCCACCATCTCGTGGACTTGCTTCATGTAAGCCTCTTTCCACAGGGGGTCTTTCACAAGCCGCTTCTCAGCTCTCAGGAACGTAGCTTCCACAGCTTTTCGGTTGTTGGGAAGAGAGGCTGGGTTTTCCTTCCAGGGGTACTTCGCATCCCAGTGTGGCTGGTCGCTGTGGACGTCTCTCTCCCTGAAGGTTAGACCTGCTTTTATTATCTCCAGCTCTTTCTCATCAACCAGGGACATCTCCTTTCCTCCTGGTGGGCACTTTCCACAGCGACACCCTCCACAGATAGGGTCACAGGCAGTACCGATACTGTCCCATTTTAGCCACTCAAGGATATCTTTATTGCACACTGCTGTCGTTCGAACTTCTACACTGTTTTCTTGCTCCAAATGGCTTCCTGGCCTTCCCACGAAGTGCTCTTCAACTTTGACGGCTACCGTCCTCATTGAGTGAGCTAAGTGCGTCTTCGACTGCCACGTGGTCACCTCCACTTCTTCGAAGAGGTCTGGATGCACCCCACTCACGATCTTACCCAGGGGACCATCCCACAACACCAGGTCGCCAACCCTTTGCAGCCTTTGGGGAGCTAATCGACCTTCTCGAGTACTGATCAATAGATCGATCTTCTCTGGGCGGGCCAGTTCTCCCGGCTTAGTTTCAGGGAAGAACTGCTCTAGTCGCTCTGATTTCACCACTCGATCCACTTTGGCGATGTCTTCCATCCCGTAGCAGATCATCTCATGAAACTTCAGGGTTCCTCGTGAGGTCCACACTTTTATAGTCACGAGATACCTTTTTGTATCAACTTTTCACTTTTTCTTGAGCAGCATAGGTAGAGATGCCTGCTCTCTCAGATAACTTTATTGAAGGAGAACTTGTTGTATATACAGTTCCCTGCCCATCAGTGGGCGGATTGATGACAGCATGCCAGGTGTTAACAGGTGGAGTAGCAATAGCAAGGCTTACTGGTTGTGTAAAGGTGATGTTATCTGCAGCTGCGAGGCTGTCAATATCTGTTCTTACAGGCCCACCAACTGCATCATCGCCTCCCACATCTTCATCCTCTTCCTCCTCACCCCCGTCTACACCGTCTTTTAGTTCTGTACTGTTCCTCTTCATGGCCTCATTTTCACGTCGGCATGTCCACTCATCCATCAGTTGCTCCTTGTCCTCTCTCAATGATCCAAGGAGCATCCATTTATCCTTTCCATGTGGCCGATAGTCTCTCCAAGTGTACACAGCCTCCCTGAGATCATGGAGTTTCCTATCCAGCTTACCACTTTCGACCCCTTGCTGTGTCCATGGCACTACCTTACTTTTCCCCAGCGCCTCAGCCCGATCAAGAGCAGACTTGAACTGTGTTACAAGATCGTCTATGTCTGGCGCTGCATACTTGGACCACAGGATTTCCATGACCTTGCTCTCAGTTTCAAGGAACCTTTGCTCACTGGCATCTCTCTTCGCCAGGGCGTCCCGCGACTCACTGTCGTCACCCGTAGGGTCTATCTGGCTCTGTGCGTCAACATATTCATTACTGACATCGAGGAGTTTGTCATAATCATCCTTCAATCTCGCTAACTCTTCTGACAACTCAACTTCACGTAAACGGCCAGCACTAACATTAAGGCGGTTTACAACTGTCCAGTTCTTTACTAAGCAACCTGCTATAGCTCAATAAACTCCCCACTGGAAGGGTTTCAGGACAAGTACGGCGGATACAACTCGTGTCACTTCATGAGCTTTTATTGCGCACATACACAATACTCATCCACAAACAAGGTAGCCAGAATGCTACAGCAACGCTAGCCTGTCAGTTGGACATTTGTGACGTTAGTTAGATTAGTTAGGTTAGGTTGTAAACCTGCAATAAAACACAAACATCAGAATTAACTAATAAAGTTACACAATCATGTGATATTAATTTTTGACATGAATTACTAGCAATGCTATTTTATAGTCTCTCACCGGCAAGGCATACCAGTCCTGAACATCAACTAAATGAAAATGAATATAAAGGCGAGACGCCTGCGCACTGTAACTAATCAAGCATACACAGACACATAGTCTGGGGACCAGGAATAAATAATAAACAAACCTTTAACCTAGTCAGAATATAACATATAACATGAAATATAACATAAATATGCCTTCATTTGGAATAAGTCGGTAAATGTACACACTTATTTTCTCAAATACCCCAGAACAAAATAATAACATCCATCACTTGTAATATATATTTATATATATATTTATAAACACTAGTTATACCTGCTGGAAAGTTCTACAGTACACAGTCTGAATTTAATGAATAGTGAAAATTACAATTGCCTACACACACTAAATGCAATACATGTGTCACAGAACACACTACAACATCTCCTTCTGGCGCCATCCGATCCCTTTCCCCTGAGTATTAACTCTTCATCTCCCATCTCTCCCCTCTGCACTCATCACCATCCAGCCCTGCTGCATTCCCTTGTTATCTTCAGCATTATCACCTGTTGCTTCCAATCCTCTATTTATATTGACTGCTTCCCCTTTGTTCTCTGTGAAGTATTGTTTTGCCTACCCGTCTGTATCTCACGTAATTCTGTTGTCCTTGGACCTTGAATCTCTGACCTGGACTGTTTCACGAACTCTTGAACCTTTGCTGCCTGCCCTGACCTTCGCCTGTGTTTCACCCTGCATATTGGATTGCTTTTCTATTGCCAGCGTGAGCTGATGTCAAGATTTCTTTGTTCTGTTACCTGTGTTGATTAAAACCGCTGCAAATGGATCTAACTGCCTCAGCCTCTCTGTCACAGAATACTTCACCAACACAAGATCCAGCAGACTTTCACCGCCTCGCCAACGAGGTTTCCGCTCAAGCATCTGAGCTGGCCACACATCGTCAGCAGTTGGTCAAACTTACCTCTCTCACCAAGGAGCTGGTGAGGTCCGTTCAGGCGTTATCCCCGCAAATCGTGGCCGCTAATCAGGCTCCGGCTCCCGCTGCACCTGCACCTTCTCAGCCAGCCGTGAGTACCGCGTCCAGCAATCCCAGATTGGCACTTCCCGAAAAGTACAATGGGTCACCTACTTCAGAGAAGTATTTGAACACCCCGCTGGAGGAAAGGAGCCTGGAGACCTACTGCTCGCTCTACGCCAGGGAAGTTTCACCGCAGCAGACCACACTCTCTCCTTCCGAACGCTGGCGGCTCAGACTAACTGGGGGGAGGAACCACTGAAGCTTCTGTATCGCAAGGGATTAAATGCGGACCTCCAGGGAGAGTTGGCGTGTCGTGACGAGGGAAAGACCCTCAATCAAATCATGGATCTCGCCATTCGTCTCGACAATCTGATCTGTGCTCGACGCACACCATTCAGAACCAGTTCGAATACCGAGCCCTACACCTGGGCGGAGCCCGAGCCTATGCAGATCGGTTACACACACATCTCCACCGCTGAACGTGAGAGAAGACGACGTAACCATCTGTGCATGTACTACGGACAAACCAGGCATCTGAGGGCTTCCTGTCCCGTAAGACGTGCACCTCAAGATTCCGCTGCGGTGAGTTGTTGTTTACCCTCTCTTAATTCATTCATCGTAGAGATTTCTTTAAATGTCAATGAGAGAGTTATCAGATTGAGGGCTTTAATCGACTCGGGTGCTGCTGGAAACTTCATTGACTTAGCTTTTGCCAACACTCATCATCTCTCTCTTCTTCCTTGTGGACCCCGTGTGTCAGTGGCAGCACTAGATGGGCGCCCCCTGGGGACTGGAGAGGTCCAGTTCACCACACAATCTCTCACTCTCTGCATTGGTTCGCAGCACACAGAGTCAATTCAGTTTTTTACTATCAACTCGCCCCTTCATCCTGTAATCTTGGGATTTCCCTGGCTGGAGAAACATAACCCACACATTTCCTGGGTAGAGAGGAAGATTATTCAGTGGTCACCCTTTTGTCAGAGACGCTGCCTGTCCACTGTCCAGGGTTCTGAAACTAACTGCAGGTCCACTGTTCGGAGTCCGGAGACGAGCTCTCTCTCCCCCAAGGATTCAAGTCTACAGGAGTTACCCGCAGCTTACCATGATTTAGCCCTGGCTTTCAGCGAGAGGGAGGCTTCTCATTTACCACCACATCTGGCAGGTGACTGCACCATCGAGCTCCTGCCGGGGTCCGTACCACCGCACGGGAGAGTTTATCTGCTATCTCAACCTGAAACTGAGGCCATGAATGCGTACATCAAGGAGCTTGCTAAAGGTTTCATTACCACCTCTACGTCTCCAGCATCTGCTGGTTTCTTTTTTGTCAAAAAGAAGGATGGGGGTCTCCGGCCATGCATTGACTTTCGGAGTCTCAAAGAATTAACGGTCAAATACCGCTATCCGCTGCCACTCGTTCCCGCTGCCCTGGAGATGCTCCGCACTGCCCGCTATTTCACCAAGCTAGACCTACGAAATGCCTATAATTTAATTCGTATTCGGAGGGGTGACGAGTGGAAGACGGCCTTTTCCACAACTTCCGGCCATTATGAATATCGGGTGATGCCGTTCGGACTTTCTAACAGCCCTTCCGTTTTTCAAGCCTTTGTCAACGAGGTTTTCCGGGACCTGCTCAATCGGAGTGTGATCATATACATTAATGACATCCTGATTTTCTCCGAGACCCTCGACACACACGTCAGGGATGTACGCATCGTCCTTCAGCATTTAACTGAGAACCAGTTATATGCTAAAATTCAGAAGTGCGAATTTCATCGGACACGAATTGCCTTTCTGGGGTACGTCATCAGTGCTGAGGGAGTGCTTATGGATGACAGCAAGGTCCAATCTGTTGTTAACTGGCCCCAACCCACATCAGTGAAAGAGCTGCAACGCTTTCTGGGCTTTGCCAATTTTTACCGCAGATTCATTCGGAACTTCAGTATGATCGTGGCCCCGCTCACATCCCTTCTTCAGGGAGGGGGAAGAGGTTTCCGTTGGTCTGCAGAGTGCAGTTCGCCGTTTGAATGGTTGAAAGCAAAATTCACCACAGCCCCCATCCTCCGCCACCCAGATCCTGAGAAGGAGTTCATTGTAGAGGTGGACGCCTCTAACACCGGGGTGGGTGCGATCCCGTCTCAACGCCACGGCAGTCCCGCTAAGATGTATCCTAGCGCATTCCACTCACGTAAGCTCAATGCAGCTGAACGCAACTATGATGTGGGCGATCGGGAACTCTTGGCTATGAAGGCAGCCTTCGAGGAATGGAGACACTGGTTAGAGGGTGCGCATCAGCCCTTCACGGTCCTCACTGACCACAGAAATCTGGAGTACATCAGATCTGCCAAACGTCTGAATGCTCGCCAGGCTCGTTGGTCCCTCTTCTTTTCCAGATTTGATTTTAAAATCATCTACCGGCCGGGCTCAAAGAACGGAAAGGCAGACGCCCTATCTCGTCAATTCGACAGCCTCTGTGAGCCTCCTAAACCAGAATCCATCCTACCCTCCACTCTCATTGTTGCACCCGTACAGTGGGACATAATCTCTGAAATCACTGCGTCTCAGCAGGGACATCCAATTCCACTTGAATGCCCCACGGATCGCCTGTACGTCCCCCTCGAACTCCGTAACCGAGTACTCCAATGGGTTCATTGCACCCCTTGCGCTGGACATCCGGGTATCGCAGCCACCACTCAGTTGGTCTCTAATCGCTTTTGGTGGTCTTCACTTCGATCGGATGTTGTGAAGTTTGTTCATCATTGTACCACGTGTAACACTGTCATGTCCTCGCACCTGAAACCTGCCGGCCTCTTACAGCCTCTGCCAGTACCACAACGTCCCAGGTCTCACATCGCCATAGATTTTGTCACGGACCTGCCACGGTCTCAGGGGTTTACCACTATCCTCTCGGTAGTCGATCGCTTCTCGAAGTCCTGCCGTTTTATCCCCTTGGCTGGACTCCCCACAGCTCTTCAGACCGCAGAGGCGCTCCTCAATCAAGTATTCCGTCTATTTGGTCTTCCCGAGGACATCATCACTGATCGGGGGCCGCAGTTTACTTCTCGGTGTGGAGGGAACTTTGCTCCAAGCTCAATATTAATGTCAGCCTCACTTCTGGATACCATCCTCAGGCCAACAGGCAAGTTGAACGGCTTAACCAGGACCTCACTCGCTTGCTGCGGACTTATTGCCACCAAAATCAGCAGGACTGGAGCCGCTTTCTGGTCTGGGCAGAGGATGCCCAGAACTCCCTGCTCAAACCGGCCACAGAATTGACTCCCTTTCAATGTGTCTTAGGGTTTCAGCCCCCCTTATTCCCATGGACAGGAGACCCATCTGACCTCCCTGCAGTGGATACTTGGCTCCGTCGTGTTCTCTGTGAAGTATTGTTTTGCCTACCCGTCTGTATCTCACATAATTCTTTTGTCCTTGGACCTTGAATCTCTGACCTGGACTGTTTCACGAACTCTCGAACCTTTGCTGCCTACCCTGACCTTCGCCTGTGTTTCACCCTGCATATTGGATTGCCCCTCTACTAATGCCAGCCTGAGTATTGTACCTCTGCCTGCCTGAGTTCTTTTCTATTGCCAGCGTGAGCTGATGTCAAGATTTCTTTGTTCTGTTACCTGTGTTGATTAAAACCGCTGCAAATGGATCTAACTGCCTCAGCCTCTCTGTCACAACATGTCAAATTTAGTTGTATTTAATGTAAACTTTAATGTCAGATTTAATGTAAACCAAGACATAATTCAGTGCATCTGTTCTTATTATATTTGCTTTATGAGAAATTTTATTTTTCTGTAGCAGACATGCCTCACTCAGAAATCAGAACTCACCATTGAGTTGTTCAATTTCTGTTTTCTTGGTAGGGTGCAGTGTCCATGTTTCTTTTCCTTAGATATAATAACAGCTTCAACAGTACACATAATATTACTCAAATATGTTCTGTTTGCATTCTTTGCATAATTTAAAGTTTTAAAGATCATATTGATTTGATCTTGACTTTATTTATATACTGTATGTGCCCTTGTTGTAATCAAAAATTAATGATAAGTAATATGATAGCATTACTTTCATATTGCTGTATTTGGATTATGTTACTGATTGCATTTATTGTCAAGTAATCAGTAATATTTAACAGATTATATTCAAAACCCTCCGAACCCTGACCATAGTAATGGTCTATATCAAACTGTCAATATATGAATCTGAACACAACTGCTAATGAGATTAGCTTTTGTGGAGGGAAAGATTATCGGTAGGGTTAGGTATTGATACAGATTCCCTGACTCGATTCTGATCTCGATTCTGATTTCAATTTGATATTATTCAATTCTGATTAATTTGCTTACATATGAAAAAGGAATTCTCTCTCAGTTGATAAATGTTAATTATACAGATGTTCTTCTAAATTGCTACACAACATATACTGTACATTTCATAAATGATATTTTATCATACATTTTTATTCATTTGTCACATTTTAGCTTTTGAAAATATATAAATTCCATGTATTTCATAAATAAATACTGACTTGAATGACTTGACAATAAATTGCATAGCAGTGGCATGACATAGATAAATTGCTACATGCTTATTGTTATAAATGCATAATTTATGTATTTTGTTATTATCAGCCCAAATTATCAGTGAACAATGTTTAAAATTTTGGACTGTTTCTCATAGAAAGCTATTGTATGGCTTGAAATTGTTTTTAATGTATTGTTCAAATTGTATGGACTACATTTTTTTTTTTTTAACTTGCCAGATGTCATTAGAGTGGGGAAAACTATTGCATAAAGATTATTTAAGTTATCTCATTTTGAACAAAAATTACAGAATAAAGCTTTAATGACACGTGAGGGTAAAGACACAATTAAAATATTTAAAAAAAGGAAGAGGAATCTGATCCTGTAAGGCCTGAATTTTTGAGGATTAACAAACATAGGCTACTTAGTCTAGGCATAGGCCTATTTAATTCAATTCATTTGAAGCCAGTATTACATTATAGTGCATCCTTCGAAAGAACAACTTGCAAACTCATTGCACAGGTTCCAAGATCCCCAACCTGCCATTTACAGGGGAAAATAAGGTGGAATGCACTAGTAGTCACTTTGCTATCCCCTTGAATAAATTAAGTGAAATCTTGGGCCATAGTTGAAGTGTGTGTGCACAATTTGTGTTCACCACTAAAGGACACTCAAAACTGTTCTAAACTCTTGTCACTACCCTCCCCCTTCTTCCAGCAGGGAATTTTTCAAAGTTTCTGCTGAAAAGGGCAAACTTGGTAATGAGACAGCAAGAATTTTAATATTTATGAAGGGATGGAGGCATATACTGGTAATGGCAATATAACGGAACTTTTTTCATATTGAGTCCCTTGCCCTCGATAGTCTATGTGACTTTATCATTCAACTACTGATAAAATGGCCATTTAGCATATCACATCTTTTTTTTTTTTTTTTTTGCTGCCTGGCAGAGCAAATTGCAAATAGTTAACACACGCATTTGGCCAAGTACTTTGGTCAGAATGTGTAAAGCCATGTATTAAGCAAATTTTTAATTAACAGAATTTCCATTTTAATAAACCCTTTGAAATCACACCTCACATAAGATCGTATAAGAGACCAAATATAACAAACATCAAAGGCTTCATGTAAATTAATCTAATCTAAAAACTGTGAGATGTGATGCAACAGCCACATCTTAAATCCATCTGACATGTAAGTGCAGTACATAGACCAACAATCACTATATTATGTAGACAGAAAGCAAGAATTCATTCTGTGTGAACAACCCTTGGTCTACCTTGCAAACTATATTGGACTGCACCACAATAATGTGATGTCTTTGAATTATCTTAAATGATCATCTTGGTCTTATCTCAACAAACATTAATGCATGAGAATTATTTGATTGACCAACATATAACACAATTAATTAACAAGTAAAAATGTGAATGCATTGACATCCCTATTTTGCAAAAAAAAAAAAGTGTTTTGTTTTCCATTTTTAACATCCTGGAAACAAGACACATTTACTTGAAAAGCTATATTACAACATATATGAATTATTATTATTATTATTTGTATTTTTTTTTTGTAGTTTATTCATTACATAAACACATTCAGAATTTGCAAATTCTAAAATTACATTCCCCTCTGCTGTAACTGAAGTCGATGCTTGATTCACTAAAATAATAAAAGCAACATTAATTAGCTTGGAAGAACAAACTATTTTGATGAATGTCTCTGGTCAAAATTTGTCAACAGTGATGTTTGTACTCTGTGCCTACTCATTCCATGCACATTTTTGTGCTAGGACGTGTCCAGTGTTTTGGCATATATTTGAACTAGCAATTTTCAATGAAAATTCACACTTATAAAATGTATTACGCTTACATTTCTATTGACTAAAACTGGCTGAAAATTGGGTGACCTCGATTTGGGGGCATTGCAATATTCTGGTTTCTTGAGGCTGCAAAGCTGTTTTAGCAAAGTTGTTATTTCGGATCACGTTTTAGAGCCAGTATCAAAAAACTTGTCAAAAAGTTGAAGACCAAACATTCACATAGTCAAACTTTGTGCTTGTTGGAGTCCTTCTTTGCATTGAAAGGCAAATTGGTGTGAAAAGTAACTAAATGAAAATAATACATTTTGAAAGAAGCTATAAGTCAAGTCAAAACATTTAATTTCAGCTGTTGTCACTCTGGAGGAAATGTATTCACCAACTAGGAATTGCGTTTATAGGGCTGTTTTTGCACGCGTTGTCTGCATTGTTTTAGGACCGGATTCACTAAGTAATTATTCAAATCAAGTAATGGTGAGAGCACACCCACAAATGTAGCTTCATTCTGAATGGAGTTTGCACTGTGTAATACAGTGGTGTAGCAACAACCAAATGCACAACATAACTTTGGGTGTTTAATGCCTGGGTATGGCATCTTTTGAGTTAAGGTCTCTTTCCTATGACCTCAAGGCCATTTTAATATCTCAAAAAACATAGTTAACAAGTATTAAGTTTTCCTGTAAGTTTTCCTGTTCCAATGAGAATTGATTATAAATAAAATTTAAACTTGATAACTTGCATCAAACTGTCAGGTGTGGTTTAAGGAAGGACCCAAATGCAGAGGGAATGAACATTAAAACAGTTTTATTGAAACTCAAATTAATGTAATAATAAACTGATGACTGAAATCTCGGTCCTGGTTGCAGAGAGGTGAGTGACGATGATGGCAGTGAGATGAACTGGGACATCCAGAGGAGGAATGGTGGTGAGGATGATAACAGCAAGGAGGTGAGTAATCCACAGGGCAGTGATGGCTGTGATGAGCTAAAACACCTGGGCGAGGAGTGGCGGAGAGGATGACAATGTAACGAGGTGAGTAATCCACAGTGCAGTAACAGTTAAGAGCAAATGTCCCTATGACAAATCCAACAGGTGAAACCAGGAGTGTTAACCACCGAATTCACAATGGAAAATACTGAGAGAAAACAAAATGAAAACAGACCGAAAGGAAGGCAAGAATGCACACGAAAAACAAATGGAAACGTTTCGGGTTACTTAACTGTAACCCCTGTTCCTTGATAAAAGTGGAACGAGATGCTGCACAGATTTAGCGCTTTGGGAACAACTTTAGGTGTGACCTGCTGTGAATATGTGTTCAACACGTCAATGAAATTGACCAGAATTTATAGCCTCTGCTGGTGACATCATTGGATGCACCTGTAGCAGGGCTATAAATAGATGCGTCACAGGCGCATCATCAGGTAATTGGGAATCATCAGCATAACGGTGTAAGATATGCTGTACCTCTGAAAAATTGATTTCAGAGGAAGCATATACAGTGAAAGTAACAAGGGTCCTAAAATCGACCCTTGAGGGACACCACATTGTAATTGAACTGATGTAGAAGAAAAAATACCTACATTTACAGAGAATGTCCTATTTTTTAGATAAGAAAAAAAAAAACACTGGAGGGCCATACCCTGGATTCGAACCATACATTCTAGATCATTGAGGAGAACGTTATGGACGATAGTGTCAAAAGCGGAACTGAGATCTAATAAAACTAAGACAACAGGTGAACCTGAATCCATAAAGAGAAAAATATAATTAAGTGACCTTCAGCATTGCAGATTTAGTGCTGTGCAAGGGTCTGAAACCAGACTGAAATGTATCTATAATATTAAATGTATTTAGATAGAAGTAGAGCTTTGAATAAACAACTCTCCAAAATCTTGGAAATAAAAGGCAGTTTGAAGAATGGTCTGTAATTGTGTATTGCCAGATCCAAAAAAAACTTTTTTTAACAAAGGATGTAAAATTGCATGTTTAAAACTACTTGGAATAACTCCACTTGCTAATGAGCTGTTAATTATAGCTGTCACACTGGAACTTATAGTCAAGAAAACTTCTTTAAGAAGGTATGGAGAAAGAAAATCCAGCTTGTAACTGGAACACTTTATCTTGGAGAATACATCTGCTAACTGTGCTGATGGTTCAAAATGAGCCAGGAAGCTGGACAGGGACACAATTAGAGGTTGATCAAATTGGAAGGTACAATCTTACCTTTTGTCTGCTCAATTTTGTGAGTAAAGAAGTTTAAAAATGTTTCACATTTCTCTTGGGTGGTGTCCAGAAAAGCATTTTTAGTTGGGTTTATAACAGAATCAATTGTTTTGAACAATACTTTTGGTCAATTTGCATTATCATAGATTAATGTAGAGAAATAAATTGGCATTTGCTTCCTTTACAGCTCTCTGATAGTTTGTTAAACACTCCTTTAAAATATCATAAGAGACCTTAACCTTGCCTCTTTTCCACTTGCGCTCAGCTTTTCTGCACTCTTGTCTGAGAGCGCTGGTGATGTCATTTAACTAAGGCTATGAAACACCCATAATTCTCCTTGGCTTGACATTATCAAGTGTAAAATACCAGATTTATTAACATTTTCAACCTATGATTTAGTGTCGAGTCCAGCTAAGACATAATCTGTGAAATGTGTTAGATACAATTCTGAAAAAAGATTGGCAGTAGACGAGTGAATGGACTGGGAGTGATGTAAGGGCTGAGAAAAAGTAGGGAGAGAACACGTAGACACAGACTCAAACATAATTGAATAATTGTCAGAAATGCCAATATCTAAGACATCTAAGTTGAATACAGAAAGACCATAAGACAACACAAGATCTAATGTATGACCCATATTGTGAGTAGGACCAGTGACATGTCATACAAAATTTAAAGACTCAGTGAGAGAGATACATTCACAGGCATCCCAACCTGCAAAAAGTAATTTCAGGGAGGTATCCCGGAACCCCCCCCCCACCCCCACGACATATCACCACAGAACAAGAGTATAATTTTTTTAGGCTATAGGCCTATGCAATTATTTGTTAATTATGTAGATTACTTTTAATATAAACTGCTTATACTATTTATGTAAACTGCTTTTATTTATATTCCATTGCAACTTTAAACAGGTCTAAGGAGTTTATTGTTTTCATGTAGCCTAGGTAACTAGCCGGTCTGAATAATATGCACATGAAATGAATTGTCAACATGTCTTTTACAATCATTTAACCCGCCATGGGCAATGCTGAAGTCACTGTTACAAACTGTACAGCGTGCAAGACTGTCATTATGATTCACTCTTATTAGACAGGGGTACACTTTCGTGTAGTCTGGCGTAAAATGTGTCTTATATTTTCGCTTTTTGGGGCACTCTCCCTCTGCCATGGCGTTCCTGTGTCTAGATACACTGAACTGATTAATTAGGTTCGGGAGAAGAGATAAAAGCCCGCCCACCTTGACAATTGATTGGTTGATTTACCGAAACAGGCCAATCAGGATGCTCTCTGTCTTACATGCACTTCTTGATGCACACACGCACACACACACACACGCAACGTCTCTCGCTCTCTCCCTCTCTGCCGTGCGCGCTACAGGGTTTGGAGCACAGTGTAACCGCTCTTGCTCGCTCGCTCTTGATTCCGGGAGATTTTAACTAATTTGCGGGCATCAGGGAGCCGCTATCAATACGCGGGAGACTCCCGGAACTTCCGGGAGACTTGGGATGTCTGCATTCATTTACCAGAGGTTTTGATGGACAGCATACATGAATATTAAAATCCCCAAGAATCAAGAGTCTATCACCACGAGACACCAGTCCAGAGAGAAAGTCGGATGAAGTCATTAAATCTGGAAGGTCTGTATACAAGTGCGCCGAAAGCATGGCCCAAGATGTCAATCTTTAATATTTGGAGCTCAGAGGCATTGTCATAATCCCACAGATGGTAGCTTTGCACCAATGGCTCCTCAGCCAAGCACATGCACCAAATGTCTGAACCTGCGGTTCATCTCGTACTGAGCAGGATTACTACTGCAACAACACATCATCAGTAGGGTAAATCTAACCTGTCTCATGACAGTATAATCCCAGCTCATGTTCCTATTAGTGGGTGAACAATCCAATGCTTGGTGAATTCTGTTTCACAATGAAAGGATGAGCCGACATCGAAAAATCAAAAAGTGATGTCGCTATGAACACTTGGCTGCCACAAGCCAGTTATTCCTGTAGTAACTTTTCTGACACATCTCCTGCTTAAAACCCAGTGTAGAGTATGAACGGAAAATCATGAACTCATTAACTCTGAATGCAATGCACACATTTATGCGAAGGCTCCTAAACCCACACCCTGTGACTCCCCATCTAAATCACGAGGTAGTGCCAGCAAGTCTGGGAGTTAGAATGCTTCTTGACGTTTTTACAACCCAAAGAGCCTCTCCAGAGACACTTGTGATATCGCCATCTACACACTGAAAATCTATACACACACACGTTCATACCATTTAAAACCAAGAAATGGCTTATTTTTAAGCAAATATGTTTTATTCCCGTATGCTTGGGTATTTCTGCTGTTATATCAAACTAGTTAAGATTGTTTAGTTGTGTAGTTAAACTCTGAGGGCTTATATAAAGAGCATATTCACTTTTAAGTGTACCAAATACAAGTTTCTTGGTATCAAATTAAACCTTACGACTCGCCCTAGCTGAATATATATATAAGGTTACATTAAAATGTATTCTGCTATGTTTTACCATCTTTTGAGTGATTCAAACCACATCCGGACCCTGTCATAAATTAGGCAAATGACTAGTCTTGACAAGACAAAGGGAACCCTCTCGCACCAAAACTGAGGAGCCTCATTGAGTCATTCCTCCCAAAGGAGGCGTGACCTTCCTACCTTAAAAGTCAGGATCTGGTGTGGAATCACTCTCTCTTTGTCCTCTCTTGTCCTCTTGCTTTATTGCTTTCTCTTCTGAACCTCTTCAAGTTTTCTTCAACTTCTCTTCAAACTCTCGTCAGACATGTCTTTTGTTATATTTGGCGTTTATCTCAGTCTGTTTCTTGTCTTCGGACAAAGCTCAACACTACGTTTTTGGAGCAGTCCGATATCCTCTCAGTTTCAACCATTACTCCTAAGATGCTTTGAACTTCCCGCGAGCGATCCATGCTCGGGGAGCACCAACAGAAATCCTCCCGCTCACGGACGCAACGAGGACATTCACGCACACACGCAGTCTTGTTCAGTGACACAAAGGTCCATTTTGCAAGTATTATTCCATCTAAATTCAAATGCGTTAGAGTGTGTAGTTCCCTTGCTGGCTCTTAAGGTTTAACTGTTGTAACAAGTTTGCTATCCCTGTAATCGCTTTATTTTCCTGACTGTTTTACTTTGTTCTATGTTAAATGTTTGTTGTTAAATGTGTTCTTCGTTTGTTAAGTTTGTGATATATCCTAGTTCCTTGTATTAAACCCAATTATACTATTAATTATATTATTAAGTAAGCTTATACTAAGAATAAACCTTCTGGAGAATTGATCAAGAGTATCGAGCAAAGTGGTTCGGTGGACGAACTGATTGGTTGCGGTACGGGTCAATTCCATTAAGGTGTTCTGAAAATTAATACAGCCTGTCTGCAGATGATGTATATTCCTAATTAATTATAATTTGTTGTGTTTAATTATCTATATACATCTGAAGCAGACTTTTGGGCTATATAACCCCTGTTTTGGAGCAATTGAGAATGTATTGGTATCTAGTTCAAACCGTATGATTAATCATTGATTACAATCATTAATATTAATTGTACATTCCCCAAACCTGAACCAAGAAACCCTACACCAGACAGCCAAAAGTATCGTGAGGCTCCGCTTTCACGGTCTGTATTAATTCTGAAAATCAAGATCAAGCGAGCTTTTGCCCTTCTGCTCCACGGGAGGTTTCTGACCTCCCTGAGCTCGCCTTAGGATACCTGCATGACAGGTGTACCGCCCCAGTCAAACTCCCCAGCTGCCACTGTCCCCGGGGCAGGTCCCGCCCATGCCACGAGGGGCACAGGTCACTTGACGCCAGAAGTGAGTGCCCACCGGGGGCTCGCCTCCCTGCCTCACCGGTTAAATGAGGAATTGATAAGAAAACACACAAGGCAAATGAAAACACACAAAAGGAACCCACAGATAAGCCTGAACCATGACACAAACATCCTCCAAGAAAATTACACAGTACTTATGTTTGCACTTTCAGAAACTGCTTCATATTGTATGGCACTTTAAATTGACATTTACATTAAGTAATGTAGCAGATGCTTTTATCCAAACCGACTTATAAATGAGTAACATAGCAAGCAATCAGTCATCCAAAAGTCAAGTGGCTGGAATAGTAGAAAAGGTATCATAGAAGAAAGAGACAGAATTTTATTTATGTCCTAATTGTTAAATATTAGGTAATAGCAAGTGCTTTCAGAACAGATGAACTATAACATTATATATGCAGAAGAATTCCAGCAACATGATTGGAGTCTAGGAAAAACCCAGCTTTTCAGTTTGGACGTTATAAATTACATTGTTCTGTGTAAGGTTACAAGGACCATCAGATTTGCACAACTCTAAGACATTTCATCTTAATCTAGCCTTGCTAGATAATGCTGAATATCACTTTGAACTGTGTACCTGACAAACTAATGATTATTGACTGATGGACCTCTTTAAAATGTGTGTAGTAATGTGCAATCACCTATAATTGATAAATATAATCTTTCATTTTGTATGATTCATCTCATTCTACTAAGAATGTTAACTATAAGGCTTAACTTGATAAAATCCATGTTGTATAACCCATGAATTAACCAGTATTATTTTGTAACCAGGAATTTTCCTGTTTTGTTACTTACACGTATAACATCCATGAAAAAAATTTCATGTTTAGTATGTAAGCGTTCGCCGGCGAATGCAGAGAAAGCGGATGACAACGCATATCATGTCTCTTTTACGATTCTCAAGATATAAAAGCTCATGATTAAATATGCACTATTTTTGAATGGGAGATTTTTAAGACTTTGGAACAAAGGACCATTCATCCTGTTGGAAAAGACAGCCCAGTTAACCATGTGACTCTGAAAAGTCACTTCTGATTGGCGCAGAAGTGCTGGTGTATTAATTAAATATTTTGGGTAGTCCGATAGCAAATCGATGTAGACTCTAAGAAGGATAAATGGTTCTTAAGGTATTGTCAAAAGAATCCATATAGTTTTCACTGTACTGATAATTTATTTCACATTCTGTCACTCTTTTCACCAACCTGCCTTATGTATGTATGTGTTAGATTAGATTTATGTTTAGAATAGTAAAAGTTTGTCTGTGTTCAAAGACGACTTGACTGTGGATATTTTGATAAATTATCTCATACCTGTTTCTAAAAGATTTTGCTTCAAAGCTGTACCTAAATAAGTGTGATATTATTTTCAATAAGTCATGAGAACAATATCACTCCAATACGTGAATTAATCATTATTCACTTATTAAAGCTAACTCCTTAAGTATCAATTTTGAGCGAATACAACTAAATGTTATATCACAATGTTAATGGTGGAGAATCTATTAAGACAAATAATCTAGTTTTGTCATTTATCTAATTTATAATGGTTGTTGAACATGACTAATTCCATTATACATTTCATTACCTAATAAGGTACAATAAGGACATTTTAATTTAGTTCATAGCTCATACATTTCGAGACCCTAAATTCCCTTCTAAATTTTGCATACCAAATATGCTTACATATAACAGTGTGAGAATGAGATCAATTTAAAGTTCCTTCCTAAATGTCGCGTACCATATATCCTACAGTGCTTTCAGCTGGTTCTTGAATGTTGAGATGGTTTCAGCAGATCGTGTGGAGATTAGAATCTCATTCCACCACAGAGGAACATATAAATTGAATGATCGTGAAATAGACTTTGTGCCTATGTGACGGGACCACCAGGTGCCGCTTGTTCAGTGACCGCAGAGAAGCAAGTTGGGACATAGTCCTGGATGAGTGAATAAAAGTAAGAGGTGCTATACCATTGCATGTCCTGAAAGAAATGTGATGTTTGCAGCTACAGGTAACCAGTGGAGTGAAATCAAGAGTGGGGTGACATGCGCACTCTTTGGCTGATTAAAAACCAGATGCTTGGACCAGGAATTAGTGGCAGTTCTGGCTTGTATGGGGCTCTGGGCGAACCCACCCTTCAACACCCCCTGTATTTGTATTTTATTTACTTCATCAAATACAATACATACTCTGACAGTTCACAATATTTCAAACACAGGGCTGATTCCAAACAGATGGCAGAAAATACCAGGCAAATTGGCTTGAGAGTTGACAGCCTTATCAACCCACCAATGATTGATTTTCATCTGCATTTGGAGGAAGTTATTGAAATTGGGATTGAAGTTATAGTGACCAGGTTAAACTGTGGTGGACAAATCCACACCTAGTAATTTCCCACCAATATAACTGGGTTTTGATCAGGTACAATTAGAAAATTTCAAAGAATTTAATGCCACAATAATAATAGGCAAATTTTCTAACTACAACTATAATTATTATCATAATTATTTATTTAGTGTTGTTATTAGATATATTACTATCAACATTTATTTTACTATTACTTACTACTACAGGTGAAACTCGAAAAATTAGAATATCGTGCAAAAGTTCATTAATTTCAGTAATTCAACTTAAAAGGTGAAACTAATATATTATATAGACTCATTACAAGCAAAGTAAGATATTTCAAGCCTTTATTTGATATAATTTTGATGATTATGGCTTACAGCTTATGAAAACCCCAAATTCAGAATCTCAGAAAATTAGAATATTGTGAAAAGGTTCAGTATTGTAGGCTCAAAGTGTCACACTCTAATCAGCTAAACACCTGCAAAGGGTTCCTGAGCCTTTAAATGGTCTCTCAGTCTGGTTCAGTTGAATTCACAATCATGGGGAAGACTGCAGACCTGACAGTTGTGCAGAAAACCATCATTGACACCCTCCACAAGGAGGGAAAGCCTCAAAAGGTAATTGCAAAAGAAGTTGGATGTTCTCAAAGTGCTGTATCAAAGCACATTAATAGAAAGTTAAGTGGAAGGGAAAAGTGTGGAAGAAAAAGGTGCACAAGCAGCAGGGATGACCGTAGCCTGGAGAGGATTGTCAGGAAAAGGCCATTCAAATGTGTGGGGGAGCTTCACAAGGAGTGGACTGAGGCTGGAGTTACTGCATCAAGAGCCACCACACACAGACGGGTCCTGGACATGGACTTCAAATGTCAAACGTCTTACCTGGGCTAAAGAAAAATATAACTGGTCTGTTGCTCAGTGGTCCAAAGTCCTCTTTTCTGATGAGAGCAAATTTTGCATCTCATTTGGAAACCAAGGTCCCAGAGTCTGGAGGAAGAATGGAGAGGCACACAATCCAAGATGCTTGAAGTCCAGTGTGAAGTTTCCACAGTCTGTGTTGGTTTGGGGAGCCATGTCATCGGCTGGTGTTGGTCCACTGTGCTTTATTAAGTCCAGAGTCAACGCAGCCGTCTACGGGACATTTTAGAGCACTTCATGCTTCCTTCAGCAGACAAGCTTTATGGAGATGCTGACTTCATTTTCCAGCAGGACTTGGCACCTGCCCACACTGCCAAAAGTACCAAAACCTGGTTCAATGACCATGGTATTACTGTGCTTGATTGGCCAGCAAACTCTCCTGACCTGAACCCCATAGAGAATCTATGGGGCATTGCCAAGAGAAAGATGAGAGACATGAGACCAAACAATGCAGAAGAGCTGAAGGCCGCTATTGAAGCATCTTGGTCTTCCATAACACCTCAGCAGTGCCACAGGCTGATAGCATCCATGCCACGCCGCATTGAGGCAGTAATTAATGCAAAAGGGGCCCAAACCAAGTACTGAGTACATATGCATGATTATACTTTTCAGAGGGCCGACATTTCTGTATTTAAAATCCTTTTTTTTTATTGATTTCATGTAATATTCTAATTTTCTGAGATTCTGAATTTGGGGTTTTCATAAGCTGTAAACCATAATCATCAAAATTATATCAAATAAAGGCTTGAAATATCTTACTTTGCTTGTAATGAGTCTATATAATATATTAGTTTCACCTTTTAAGTTGAATTACTGAAATTAATGAACTTTTGCACGATATTCTAATTTTTCGAGTTTCACCTGTATTCATTTTTACACATACATCATTGGGGTTTGTGGGTCTGCTCTCAATAATCTCATGACTTTTTATTTGTGGTGCTTGCTTTACATAACTACCTTATTTAACGTAATGTATTTTAACAACCAGTAAAAGTAATTTACCAACCACTTGCTAGCATATACTTTGCATTTAAACTCTCAAGTTACTTCTAAACATCATCATAGATGGAAAAGTGTTTTCATTGTGTTGACAGAGAAGACTGGTTGTTTGATGTGTGGGTAATGAATTTCTTAATGCTAATGAATTTAAAATTGTGTCTGCAAAATAGTTTGTGGTGTTGACCTTGTTTGATTAATCTCTTCAATGTAATTAAAAAAACTGTCAAGATTTGGATAACACTTAGTTCTCAAGTAGTTTTGTGAAGATACTGTATGTTTATATTCTTCTTCTTGTTTGATTTATGACTACAATATATACACCTAGCCTTCAACACTCATAAATATCCAGAACATAATTCATAATCCATAAATCAGAATCATGATGCCTCTTCAGAATCAAAATGTTACCATTTTCTTCCTTTAAAGTTAAAATGTTTAGCTTATGTGCTTCCGGCCTAGTAACACCAAGCAACAGTGCAAAAATAGCAACATATTTGAGTGTTTCTCGAACACTCCCCCAACTTCCATTGGTTGGAACAGTAAAGAAGATGACACATGTCACCTCTAACTGCTTGTTTTTAGCCTATTACAATCAAATGCTGTGTGTTTCAATAGCTTCTTTTGTACATCTGTCTTAAAGGTCTGTTTCACTCTCTATGATGTGAAGAGAAAGTTGACGGAATGACAAATGAAGGGTTTGGTGACACAGCAGGGAGTTCCGATGGTGGCAACACTAACCCTGCTATTACATTACTGCCCAATGGCAATCAGTGCACTGCTGCCTCTAATGACAGGAGAGAGCACAGATACTTCCATTGACTTTTTCCCCTTATGTGTAAGGTCATATCTAGCTCACATCTCATGACTACTGTGACCCAGTAGTGAGTTCCAGTCATTAAGACACGTTATTGAATACGTACTTTCCTCTCAACTGCTATATGGTGATACTATTTAAAGTTAGCCAGTAGTGTAGACCAGTGGTTTTCAAACCCTGGGTCGCGACCCTCGGGTGGGTCGCGAGAATTAAAAAATGGGTCGCCAGTGATTTAAAATTAAAAAAAATAAAATAACAAATATTTCGTTTTTTAATAATATTAATATTAATAAATAGCTTTGATTAGAAGTACACAAAAAAAAAAAAACATTCAAATTCATGCAAAATAAATAATCCACATGTCACCTGACCGGCTGACCGACCTACTCGTAGCCCTAGGCAACACAAAACAAAACAAAAAACCTTGTGCACAGTGTTGTTGATATGCAGCCATTTTATTTTATTTTCCCATGAGATGATGAAAATATTCGGTACCGTGAAATTAGTAGCCCATAATGAATTTATTTTATGCTGAACATGAGCAAACCAAAGTCAAAAACCATTTATGATTTTTTCACAAGAAAAAGAGGGTCAGAGACCGAGACCCCTTTAAATGAAGCAGTAGAAAACGCGGTCAACCATCAAACCCTGCCGCGAACAGCGGAGATCAGCAGGGAAGATAATGAAGGCGATGCATGTCAACAGAGTAGCAGTACTTTCCCAGCAAAGAAAAAGCAGAAACCCGGAGTAAGGCCATATAAATATTATTTTTTGAAGTTTGGGTTTGTCAACTGTTCGGACGCAGTCCATGCAGCAATACCAATGTGCGTAATATGCGGTGAAAAGTTGGCAAAATATGATAATAAAATAGTCAACTAATATAAAAATCACACTGCTCTGTTAAAATAGTCAGTAGTAGGCCTACAATTCGTAGCCTACTATTCAGCGTAAGCACGTACCGCTCCACGTGATGTTTCCAAGCACATTTTTGCGCATGTGAAAAGGATGATTTTTTTCCTGTTGATATTGCAACGTGATTCTAATGAGAGAGTTATGTGAGCATAATGCCCCTTACTTTTACTTTCGCTTTAAATTATTTCGTTTTGGCTTGTTTAAAGTTATTATTATTTTTTAATTCTTGTTCTGTTCTGTATATAATGAATATTACATTTAAAGAGTTTGTTGTGGAATATGTTTTGTGTATTTTTTGCATGCAGCAAAAGGATAGGCTATTAATTGGTTAACATTCCTGTATGTAGGCCTATAGCTTGATCAAATTATTTCACAATCGACTTTGCGTTCCAATCGCGTCAAGGATTAGTAAGTACACGTGCATCATCAAAAGTGGTTAAAAAAAAGTGCTTTTTGTTCTGCGCACAAGCCTATGGGTCGCGTCAAAAAAAAAAAAGGGTCCCTCTTGAAAAAGTTTGAAAACCACTGGTGTAGACTATGCATATGCCCACCTAAAACAAGTGATGAGTTGTATGTCAGCCAGAACAACAAGTAGGCTTCTGACCCAGAACTTTTTCAATCTACTAATGCCATGCCACACCACTGTTGAGTGAATTGTGTGTGTGTGTGTGTGTGTGTGTGTGTGTGTGTGTGTGTGTGTGTGTGTGTGTGTGTGTGTGTGTGTGTGTGTTTTTATTAAGTGTACAGAGATTATCTCTAAACGTGCATGGAGCAGCGGGAGGCGGTTGCGCAGCTGAAAGCATGGGCAAGACAGACAGTCTGACTAATTTGATTCACCAATCAGATCATTAATTTCAGATGCTATTGGATATTTGCAAACCAATCATATTTTCCAATTCAATAAGATATAGTACACATTTCCAGTGTCTAATGCTGATGCACAGGCATCCATCTATTTGAACAGAGTGCAATGCTGGGGCATTGTGGGATGGATGCCAGGGTACTGCTCTGTGGTTTCAAAGGAATTCTTATGTGTGTGCATGTGTGTTAGGGTAGTTGCTAAGGTGTTGCTAGAGTGTTCTGGTTCTTTTCTGACCCTAGTCACTCTTATATTTTGGTAGACCTTTTTTGCCTGTTTTATAGATCACCAGGCAATAGGGCTAGGCAATATATCTTGTCTGAAGGATGGTGAAATTAGTTTACTGATTTACTCTTTATGAAACTTAATGATCAAATGAAAGCACATTACAATCATCACAATATTCACGATATTGGTCAATTCTATATCGTCAGAAAAATTATCTTGATTATATCTTTAATATTCAATATATTTTGCCCAGCCCTACCGGGCAAATATTATTGCTTATTATCACTTAGCAAAGGCATTTTCTTATTCAGTTAAGTGTTTAACGAATGTTTAACAGGAGATAAATCCAAACAATTTTTCACAAGGTTTGGCACGCACATTGAAAATGGATAGGATCTCAGATAGAATTTATGAGCTAATTTCCTCTGCCAAACAAGATTTAAGTTTTCCAAACTCATTCCAAATCATCCACTTATCCAATCATGTCTTTTTTGATTAATGAAAACCATTTTAATTGAAAAACTTACTCAAATAAGCCCTTGACTGCCAGATTGTAATAGATGAGACAAAGATTTGAATAAAATTATGCCTGAATGTGAATAGGATGATTTAAAAAAAAAAAAAAAGAAAGATTTATTTCTATAATTTCAAACTGACAGCATGAGCTCATTAGTAAAACTGTATGATTGTCCTCTATTAGACTGTACTAAACTCCTCTATTGATTGGTGTAAGGTTTTTCCAGATCATTTGTGATAGGATCCTCAGTAATTAACACAGATGGATAAATGCCAAAAGATACTCAGCACTCTGAATGCAAATCTTTCAAATCCCCTGCTGTTTTTTTTTTTTTTCTTTTTTCTTCTTCTTCAGAGTATTGTTACACAACCTATGATGAAACCCAAAGTAAACGCTCAAAACCCAACAAATACAAATCTTTTAAATACCCTACAGGTTATGCAGCTAAAGTTGGATTTTAGAACATTCTGCTCCATAGATGCTAGCCTGGAGATCTTCTCATGTGTGTGAACTATGGGTTCCCTCAACTATTTCTCCTAATGAGTGTTCAGCAGCCAAACTGAGCCAATAAGTGCATTAAAATGAATGTGACCCACATTCTGCTGGAAAACCACTAATGACTCAAAAGACAATCATTTATAACACTGATTAATTATTTATAATTAGCTCTAACTGATGTGGAAGCTTTTGAAGAGAGACCGTGATCAGAACATGCTGACTGTATGCTGGTCTCTGAAGTCCATAATTATAAAACCACCACCACCACCATCATCATAATCATCATCATCATCACTTGTCTCTTAATGTATTATTTAGTTAATTTGTGAGTAAGTTAATTTTCATAGATATTTAACAAGTAGCTATCAAGTAGTCTCACCCTATACAATAAAAATATAAAATATTATGCACATTATGTTTTTAATGTGTTAATTTTATAACATTACTCAATAAATTATGATAAATGTATTGGCATAATGTGCCAGTGCCAATATATTATTCTTCCTATATGAGTATTTCTGTGGTTGTTTTTTATTATTTTACTCTGATAATAGAAATTTTAGAAAATGGTATATTCTTTGATAATCTTAATCTTTACGTTAAATGTATTTCAGTCACAAAACATAGTGTTAAATAATGTTGTCTTTTTGCATCCAACCCTAATGATATAGATGATTAAATCACAGTTCAACACGTCTGATAAATTCCCTTTAAGATTAGCACGTTTTCTTATTTTTCTCTAATTTAACAACGCTTTAATGTAAATTTTCCCACAGAGTACTGTTTTGGAACACTGTAAGCAGTACATGATGTTCCCCCGGTGTCAGCAATCATCTAAACCATGCAGCTAAAGAATTATGTGTGTGCCAGCAAAGCCACAAAGCATGTCATCAGTGTTTGATCGAATCTAAATCCTGCACAGATGCAATAGCATCCAAGCAGTTTTAAGAGGTCAAAAGGAAAAGGGGGAAAAAATGAATTTAAAGATGAATAGGGCAGTACTAAATCGATGACTGAAGTGAGAATCAGATTTGTGCCTTGTCAAGTGCATATAGCGGCAGCCATGAAAAATGAAATACACAACATGTAGTGTTTCTAAGCTGCTTTTGATTTGCATTTAACAGTCAAATGGGAGTTTAGTAGAACAGGAAGTGAAGCAGGGCTGGTAATAAGATTAAATCTTTGGAGGTGGCGAGTGGGGACTTGATCTTTATGAACAATATTTAACAACATAAAGAACAATATTTAAATCATTTTTACTCTAAATCTCCACATTCACATTCATTTTCAGATGTGAATGTGGAGATTTAGAGTAAAAAAGAACTTGCATTTTTATCTGTTTCTCACCCACACCTATTATATCGCTTTGAAGATATGGATTTAACCACTGGAGTCATGTGAATGACTTCTGTATCCTTTATGTGATTTCTGGAGCTAAAAAGGTCTGATCACCAATCACTTGCATTGTGAGGACCAACAGAGATGAGATATTCTTCTGTAGAAGAAAGAAAGTCATACACATCTGGGATCGCATGAGGGTGATTAAATGATGGGGTCATTTTCATTTTGGGGTGAACTATCCCTTTAAGTGGTATCCATTGTTAAACTGAAGCTATTTCACAAATCAATTGAATTAATTTGTGTAATATATACAGTATAAGTATTCAGACTAGTGGCTGACCGATATGGGTTTTTTAATGGCCGATGAAAATATCCAGAGGGCAGGGTGGCAGATGGGCCAATACAATGCCAATATATATCACATATTTTAATATAGTAAATAAAATAAACATAAAAATGCTAAAAAATTATTAGCAATTTACTTTGTAGAATCTAAAAAAATTATATTGGATTTTAAATGGTAGATAGCAGTTTCTTCTGATTCCTGTTTAGTCAACAATTTTTAGTTATTTATTTGCACATGGAGAAATTGTTAATATATTAGGAAGAAGGAAATAACATTACACAGCAACCATGGATGGAATGTCCACATTAGCAATTCAATTTTTCTAAAAAAATACTGAATCACATACAGTGCATAGTGAATAAGACATTTACTTATAGCACAGTTGAAGCACTTTTACTTTGAAGTTGCACTCACACACTCATGTGGATCCAGCACAAGCAGCAATATCCTGACAGTTTTAATGCCATAGATCGCCTGCTTGGATTGACACAGAGTTTAGCTTGGGTCATGATTTGTGAATCAGAGTAACTTTTAATCCTGAAGTTTTGATTCTGGCTTCAGTGGAAGATATTAGATGAGTGCTCGACGGGAAGAAAACACTGGATTTTCATAATGTTCATGAATTACATATGTTTGAATTAGTTAAACTAATACGTGCTTTAGAGGTAAATAAAGGAGCGCTCCAGATGATGCTGGATCTGCTCAAGTTAATTTCATCTGTTTAAATGAGATATGCACATATTTGCAGACTGTATTAGTTCTATTTATGTTTGCCTTTTTATCATAAGACAAGACAGTAAAACGTTAAAGGGAACTGTTGAGGACACAGAGGAAGAATGAAACAGGGGGAGTACTTTAATATTATGAGCTCAAACGCATCTGTCACAGCTCTGATATGCGGACCATTTAAATGAGACTGTGTTGCACACCGGTCTAGTACTGTAGTAACACGATGGCACGTAACATCAAAACTAACTGTGACTGGTCGTTTACATGTCTCAGTCGCTTCAAATGCAAGCAGGTGATTCTCGGCACCCTCAAGAAACAAATCGGCCAAACGGGAAAATGTATCGGCCAATGCCAATAATAAAACAAGTAAGAATATCATCCAAATTATCGGTCGGCCACTAATTCACACCCCTTAATTGTTTTTAATTTTGTAATGCTGCAGATTTATGTAAAAGTGCTTTATTTTTTTCACATCAATCTACACTCCATACCTCACAATGACTAAGCAAAAAAATGTTTTTTTTATATCTTTGCAAATTTATCAAATATAAAAACTTGTAATATCACATTGACATAAGTATTCAGACCTGAAAATCACTTAGTTGATGCACCTTTGGCAGCAATTACAGCCTCAATTATTTT
Organism: Xyrauchen texanus; assembly: GCF_025860055.1. Lineage (NCBI taxonomy): Eukaryota > Metazoa > Chordata > Actinopteri > Cypriniformes > Catostomidae > Xyrauchen > Xyrauchen texanus. The sequence goes on along the minus strand of NC_068298.1, from coordinate 8,558,538 downwards.
TTGGTATGATGCGACAATCTTTGCACACCTGGATTTGGGGATTTTCTGCCATTCTTCTGTGCAGATCCTCTTGAGCTCTGTCAGGTTGGATGGGGACTGTTGGAGGACAGACATTTTCAGGTATCTCCAGAGATGTTCGATTGGGTTAATTCTGGGTTCTGGCTGGGCCACTCAAGGACATTCACAGAGTTGTCCCTAAGCCACACTTGGGTTTTCTTGGCTGTGTGCTTAATGTCATTGTCCTGTTGGAAGGTGAACCTTCATCCATGTCTGAGGTCCGGAGCACTCTGGACCAGGTTTTCATTAAGGATGTCTATGTATTTTGCTGTGTTCAGCTTTCCTTCAACCCTGACCAGTCTACCAGTCCCTGCCGCTAAAAAAACACCCCCAAAGCATGTTGCTATCACCACCATGCTTCACTGTTGAGATGGTATTGCGCAGGTGATGAGCGGTGCCGTGTTTCCTCTAGACATGACACTTGGCATTGAGGCCAAACAGATCAGTCTTCATTTCATCAGACCAGAGAATCTTGTTTCTCAGTCTGAGAGACGTTTAGGTCTTTTTTGGCAAATTCCAAGCGGGCTTTCATGTGTCTTGCACTGAGGAGAGGCTTCTGTCTGGCCACTCTGCCAGAACGCCCAGATCAGTGGAGTTTTGCAGTGATGTTGTCCTTCTGATTTCTCCCAAAAAAAAAATTGTAGCCTTCCCCAGATCTGTGCCTCGACAAATCCTGTCTCTGAGCTCTGCAGGCAGTATCTCATGGCTTGGATTTTGCTTTGATACGCATTTTCAGCCGTGAGACCTTATATAGACAGGTGTGTGTTAATTGAGTTTGACATAGGTGAACTCCAGTCAAAGTGTAGAAACATCTAAAAGATGATACAGAGAAATGGGATGCACATAAGCTAAATTTCTATTGTCATAGCAAAGGGTCTGAATACATATGTCAATGTAAAAAAAATCAGGTTTTTGCTTTGTCATTATGGGGTACGGAGTGTAGATTGATGTGAAAAAGAAAAATTGTAAGGGAGTTTAAGGGAAAGGAGGAGGCAAGAACCGGCTTAAAAATATAAATTATATTTAATTAAATAAAAACACAAAAACAACCACATTCAGGGCAGCTGCCAGCAATTCTCTCTCTCTCTCTAACATCGTCACCGTCCGCCTTTATCCCTCGCACGCACGCTGTTCCAGCCCGGCCTCTCATTCAACCGCTCTACACTCTTCCCAGCGTTGCCTCAGGCTGGGGAGCCCTTGGCATGACGTACTACCCCCTCCATGGGGTGGGGCGTGCCTTGCGCCCCATCTGCTGGCTGGTCATCCCCACCTTCCTTGACCTGGGAGGAGACAGGAGGGTAAAAACAACAACAACAACAACAACAAAAAAACTAAATAGGTGATGGAAAGGCCAACATGGTGCAACAGAGAGAGAGAGAGAGAGAGAGAGAAGAGAGAGAAAAAGAAACTCACTCACCGGTTCTCAGGCGGACAGCAGACGCTCCTCCCCGGGCAGACCAGAGTCAGACCTCTAACCCCCAGCGGACAGAATGCCCCGCTGCATTCCCGGCGACCCGTGGGTACACTCCTCCGCCCCTGGCAGTGGCGGTATTCTCTGGACCCCTCCGTGTGTCTGGGGGATGGCAGGGCACTCCTCCGCCCCTGGCAGGTATCCCTTCTTCTTCCTGGATTTCGGCACCAGTGTAAGGGGGTTAAAGGGAAAGGAGGAGGTGAGAACTGGCTTAACAATATAAATATTATTTAATTAAATAAAAATAAACACACAAACACATTCTCTCTCTGGACGGGCGCTTGACCATGCCCCCGGTGCCAAATATATACATAATTGAAAGCATTTTAGCATAAGACTGCAACATATCAAAATGTGAAATATATGAAGGGGTCTGAATACTTTCTGAATGCACAGTATATATATATCATGAAACATTAAGCTTATTTTTTAGATGATTAGATTTTTACTGCCAAAAATGTAATGTAAAATTATTGTATTACAGTAATAAAATAAATAATTTGTGTTCATCAATCAGCATTAATTAGTTCAATTAATTTAGTAAAAGAAAAATAAATTCCATTGTCGTGTGCTTAATTGTCATGAAAATAACATAATACATTTTAAATTGTTCTAAAACAGGTTTTATTTTTGCAAAATATTTATTTATTTTATTCAGTGTATTTGACTTGATTTTCTACATAGTTGGTTACATTCATTGTATTAAAATTAAAAGAAGATCCTTGTTCACATATTCCTTCTGTGTATACATTCCAGTAGAGAAAAATTACATATTATATTTTCATGCTAAAGTGTAGAGCAACATTCTACTCATATTGGGGCATTGAGAAGTGATTCATCAGCATCACCATTATTTATGCAACCATCATGAACATGAAATCTCAAGTGCTGCAGTCTATTTCATGAAAACTGGCAACAGTATTGAAACATTACAAGTATTTTTTTAGAACAAACTGTGCCAACAAACAAGCAAAACAAAATATTTATTTCCCTGTAAAGTCTTTCTAGTGTAGTGTACAACAAGGGCTTTTTATTAAAGCCCTTGTTGTAATGGTGTGCCATCTGGTATTGTTTAGTGAGAGATCTAAACCAACTCCTGTCTCCTCCATCACACTCTTATTTCTTGCCTCTGAGGAGTGCACATGGCAGGGGCATTTGTTTAGCCAGGGGAATGTCAACAGACTGACCTGCTACCCTCTTTTTGGCCAGGAGGGTGATGGAATGTCCCCGTAAAAAAGGTGTCTCATGGATCAGAAGAATATACAAGGCTAGTTACTGATAGGCCCTATAGGTCTCCATAGCCATGCAATATGCTTCTTTTTAGGCAGAAGGGTGCATATTCAATCTAATGATTCAGCCATCTAAAATATATCAGTCTTCAAAAGACAGACTTTTGTCAACAGGCATATAGTAGCTGTCACTGTGTGTCACTGTTATGTTCATTGTTACACGTGTTCACGTTGATTTGTATCACAGTCATCATCTTCATTAAAAGCCTGCAAATAGATCCATTGCCTCCCTTCTCATCTCAGCTACGTGAAAGATGAACTAACCCAATATGGATCTAGCATCTGTCAGTATTCTTCTCCTTACGCAAGGGGACCGTCCAGTTGAGGATGATGTCCATGAGTTTATAGAACTGGCTAACTTGGTGCACTATGATGACCACTCTCTGGTGGAAGTTGTGCGACTATGTGGAGTTGGCTCTAAAACTTTGTGACTCTCCTTTCACTGTGGGTAAGGCAGATGAGGACATTGAATCACCTCCCATAGTAAACGCCCCTCAGCCTTCCACGGCCCCTTGCTCCAAGCCTTCCACAGCTCTTTTATCCATGCCTGCCACAGCTAACGAGACAACACACACACCTGCCACAGCTCCTTCGTCCAAGACATCTACGGCCTCTTCGTCCAAGCCTTCCACGGCTCCTTTGTCCAAGCCTGCCATGTCCAATAAGCCAATGCCCACGCCTGCCACGGCCAATGAGCCAATGCCCACACCTGCCATGGCCAACGCCCACACCTGCCACAGCCAACGAGCCAATGCCTTCGGTTGCTCTCCGGGCAGTAAGACCCCAAGTTCCACCCCTCGAGCCTCTTACGACTCCAGCTCCCATGGCTCTGCCACCTTGAGCCTCTCATGGTTCCACCATAAATGGCTCCGCCTGCCTTCGTCGAGCCTCCCTCGGCTCCACCTGCCTTCGTCGTTCCTCCCTCGGCCCTACCTGCCTTCGTCAACCCTCACTCGGCCCCGCCTACCTTCGTCGAGCCTTCCATGACTCCACCATCTAAGTCTCCACCTCCTGCAGCCAAACCTTCTGACCCTGTCCTTGCTCTGTGGCCACCTCCCAGGCCTCCCGACCCAGTCCCTGCCCTGTAGTCACCTCCCTCGCCTCCTGATCATCCCCAGACTCCTCTCTGGCCACCAGATCATCCTCCAATTCCTTCTGGACCCCATAATCATCCCCTGGATCCTTCCTCCTCATCTGTGTCTTCCTGCCCTCCTCTTCCATCTGTGGGTGCCAGGAGTCGCAGTGTCACAGTATGTCACTGTTATGTTTGTTGTTAGATGTGTTCACGTTGATTTGTATCACTGTTATCATCTTTATTAAAAGCCTGCAAATAGAGATAAAGAATAAAGACCTTCCTAATTAGAGAAGAAGAGACCTGACAGACATGTAAAGTGACCAGCCATAGATAATTTTAGGACTAAGTTTATCTGAATTGAAAGAAACTACAATAATTGTGTATCAAATACACAAATAATGTTTCAACAGCCTCCATGAATATCTCTACAGACTAGATCTAAAAATTAGTGGAACATGTCTGTAGAGTGTGTCCATCCAAAGTCATAAGCACTTAATTATTAAATGAAACAAATGACAATAAAATGCAAAGGAATCTCTTCAGTAATCAAAATACTTTTTTAATATAACTGTATTATAAATACCAATTTTAAATATGTATTGCCATGACATGCATTCCATTACTCCCCAACCCTGATTAACTGTAATACACATCAGGTTAAACTCTGGAATAAAATTGTTTGTGGGTTCATAATTCGATTTCTTACAATTTCGCTATCTTTTACATTTATTATGACGTCATGAGACTGGGTTGGACATTTCTCAGAAAACAAAGCAGAATACATGTGTGCTTGAGAATATTTTAACTCACTATGAAGTGTCTTAATCAAAACTCTTGCCACTTTGTTCCTTGTACCCATTTTCCTGAAAGCTGTGCAGCAACTGGTGATTTCTGTTTTTATTTCTAGTGATTATGTTTTTGTGTAATATGCATTGAGTGACAACTTTTGACTATTAATAGGAAAATTCTAGCTTTGTGTTACTTGCTTTTATTGTTCACATGTTGTCATTCTATTTAGTGAACATTCAAGTTCACAAATGCTTGCACTCTACAAACATTTGTGAACACAGACACATACAAACACAAACATGCCAAGCGCCTTCGTGCCCCTAGTGCTTGATACTGTTGTGTTCCATTTATTCACATTTGGATGGGCAACATTCCATAAGCTTCCTCTCTGCCTAAAAGAAGCACTTTAAACTATTTCTCTCCTCATTTATTTCCCTCCATATGCTGTTTAAATGTTTCAAATGCTGACCTCATTTCTCTTTCTTAAGCTTCAGATCTGAATAATGTTTCTTGGAAATGACTGATGTTTTTACTGTCTTTATGGTAAGCATTTTTGAACTCATTCTTGGCTTACAGGGTTATCTTTGTCAATCATTCTCATAAAAAAAACTGATAACTGTAATCTGTAATCTGTAATCAACACTGATTTGCATTGGGTATAATTCATTTAATGCGGTTAAACGATATGCACCCTTGAGCTGAGTATTTCTCGTTAGGTTGCCAGGGGTTAATTAATTTACCAACTGAGGAGAACAGGGGACATATTGAATCATTCATTCATTATCTGTTATATAAAGATTTGGATCAAGTTTGAATTAAAACTGGAAAGAACTGAAATGATATAACCGCAGGCAATCAAATTGATTTGGGTCTCATCAGTGTGGCAAAAATATGTAACATATATTTAAATCTGTAACTGTTACATTTGCATTATGAAATTATATTCTGATGCGGATTGGCACTGTTTTGGCGGCACAAAGAGGACCTCCACAATATTAAGCAGGTAATTTTAATATTGTGGCTGATCGGTGTATATATATATACATGATACATGTTTTCTTTATATTATAAGAGTGACCTCAAGGGGACTTATAAGCTGTTGTGGTTTAGGAGCTACTCTAACGTTAAAATGCTTCATGAATTACTCTTAGATTAAAGTTTTTACGAGTCCTAAAATTACGAGTGACACGTCCCTATTTTTTAAGAGGTGCTCTTAAATTTCCGCATTAGGAGCTACTTTTAGCCTTAATATTTTTGGTGAATACGGGCCTTGATTCTTATTGATGTGTTCACATAAATCACAAGGTGTCCATCGGGCAGACCTCTCATTCCTTTATTAGACAGGTCACCTGCTTTCAACTGGAGCAGTAATGGTCAGCCCTGATAGGCAACTGAGCAGCTTTCTAGTGTGGATTGTCTTATTAATTTTAAAGCAGAGTCACTGAAGCAGTGTACGTGTCCCTGAAGGAGAGCTTTGCACTCTGTGCTTGAGTGATAATGACAGGGCCAGTCAAACCCATTTAATGAAAAGCACCAAAGACTTCCTCAGCCATCGCATAACTACAGTATAGCAGAGAGCATGACCAGTGTAGAGCTGGTGGCTATTCAAACAAAAGTGAAAATGCATCAAGAGCCATCACAGAGTTTTTATTTTACACACACACACACACACACACACACTTCTTGTCAATTTCATGCTTGTCCGACAAATGCAGAGTACAACAGGTTGGCAGCTGACTGCTTTAAGCAAATGAAATAAATTGCTCAAATTAAATCAAGTAATTACTCAATAAAGCCCCAAAACATGACACAATCTGTGAAAATATAAAAATCAACACATCCTCACTAACATAGCAGCTATGTTGAAAGACTAATTTGTAGGTAAATCATGTTGTATGTTGAATGTTTGGATTATATTTCCAAAAATACTGCGTGAAAACAAATGATCATTATTCAAAAATGTATCACCTGAGGCCTACAGACTCTCTCCACATTTAATATAACCATGTTCAATGATCTAAATGCTACTGAAACAGTTGAGGTGGATTGATTTTTTTATTTGCCTTTAACTTTTGTGAACATTGAATCTATGTTCTTTAGAAGTTCTTGTTTATGATGCAGTTTTTTAGATCTGATTATTTCAGGGTTTCTCTCTGTTCCTATGTAGAATTCTCAGCCTTGTCAACCCACTCATTTCAGAACAAGAAACTCCTGTGATGAACATATACCATTTGATCAAACACCAAGGAACCGCATTCAAAATCCATGAAGTATTGCTTTAAAACACAGGCTTTCAAAACTACAGCGGTTGTGAGCTAATAAAGCTTTGTGATGAGGGTTTGATGATTGTTCAGGCACTTTTAATGAGCTTTATATGTTGTTATACCTTGTACGCTTTTCTTGAATTAATTAGGCAATTAAGGAGGTGGAAAAAAAACTGTTTACTTGAATTATTGGAACACTTTGTCAAGATTATCACAAAAATGCAATAAAACAATGTAGGAGAGGCCTGCATGGGCTAGCTGTCACACATTTACTCCAAGTGAATATTGCTCATGGCAGGTTCATTTTTGAAAGTATATTTATGTATAAACACACCTAAAAATCCTGGATACTGATTTTATTTTATTTTGTAATTTTTTTAAGCTTTTTAATGTTTTCAATATTATTGCCCAGAAAAAAAGAAGAAGAAAAAAAAAACAGTTATTTGAACGTTGATGTTTCTGTGATAACATCCTTCAGTGTAATCACCCTTGTCCTTAGGACACAGCTCAACACAGAAAATACACATATGTGAAATTTGAATTTGACCCAAAACACTGAAATTTATTATAATATAGTTATATAGTTTTTATACTTATTCGAAGAATGAAAAATTGGATTACAATCAAAGAGTTTTCTGACAATTTGTAAATGTGACTCAAAAAGAACAATGTCCCAAATAAGAACAAAACTTATTTACTGAATTTCAGCACAATGAAAAATCAGTAGAAAGACTGATACAGTAATTAAATATGGTGGAACCTAATATTAAATGAAAACACAAACAGTTAATTAGCCTAACCTTTTTTTAACTGGCTTTAAGTATGGTTTAAAACAATATAATTTTCACTACACGTGTTCTCAATAAACATTTTCACATATAACACATATTACACTTATTCACTAAACTGGAAAACACTCTGGTCTATACATCATTAAATACAAAATGCTTCATTCTAAATTGGCATACCCAGCTCCTTGCATGTGCACCAAAATGTGGTCAAACTCCACACATCCTATCCATATGCATTCATCAAAGATAACCCATAACAAACACTAAATTTTAACATATGACTCTTGTGAAAACATTTTTAGTGCAATTTACAAGCGTTTTGGGTAACATTGTATATTTCCCCTAAGAATTATCAAATGATGAACAAAACCAGGATCTCTCTGGCACAATGCATGTTCTCATGTTCTAAACAGCTCACATGTGTGTAATATGAGAGAGTACCGGAAAGCAAACTCTGGTCTTAAAGGGGCCATGTCCAGTTCATGACTAGATTGAAATTACATGAAATACCTCCACTTGGCTATACAGTTGAAGTCAGAATTTTTCATACACCTCAGACAAATACATTTCAACTCAGTTTTTCACAATTCCTGATATTTAATCGTAGAAAACATTCCCTGTCTTAGGTCAGTTAGGATCATACTTTATTTTAAGAATGTGAAATATCAGAATAATAGTAGAGAGAATGATTTCTTTTAGTTTTTCTTTATTTCACCACATTCCCATTGGGTCAGATGTTTACAAACACTTTGTTTAAATTTGGTAGCATTGCCTTTCAATTGTTTAACTTGGGTCAAACGTATAGCCTTCCACAAGCTTCTCACAATAAGTTTCTGGAATTATGGCCCATTCTTCCAGACATAACTGGTGTAACTGAGTCAGGTTTGTAGGCCTCCTTGCTTGCACACACTTTTTCAGTTCAGTTCATACATTTTCTATCGGACTGAGGTCAGGGCTTTGTGATAGCCACTCCAATACCTTGAATCTATTTTGCCACAACTTTGGAGGTATGCTTCGGGTCATTGTCCGTTTGGAAGACCCATTTGCCACTTCCTTGCTGATGTCTTCAGATGTTGCTTCAATATATCTACATAATTTGCCTTCTTCATGATGCCATCTGTTTTGTGAAGTGCACCAGTCACTCCTGCAGCAAAGCACCCCCACAACATGATGCTGCCACCCCCATGCTTCATGGTTGGAATGGTGTTCTCAGCCTATTAGAAGCCAATTGGCTAATTGCCTAAATGCTTGACATCCTTTTCTAAAAATTTTCAAGCTGCTTAAAGTTAACTTCTGTAATGTATGTATCTATGCATGCATGTTTATGTAAAATTATGTCCCACCGGAATTGTGATATAGTCAATTAAAAGAGGACTTAGAGAATATTGGGTTTTCCAAATTGGGGAGGAGTGTTTTAATGACTTCAAACTAAGTGTATGTAAACTTCTAACTTCAACTGTGTACATGTACAGTATATATATATATATATATATATATATATACACACATTGCCATTCAAAAGTTTTGGGACACTTACTCATTATTTATCATTATTATTTCTTCACATTTTAGAATAAATTAAAGTTATCAAAACTATGGAATAACAGAAATTGAATTATGGGAATAACTTTGTGACAATTTTTTTTTTAAATAAACAAAAAATACTTTATATTTTAGCATCTTCAATGTAGCCACCCTTTGCTTTGAATTTGCAGAAATGACTCTTGGCATTTTCTCCACCAACGTCTTGAGGCATCACACTGGGATGCTTTTGCAACAGTATTAAATGATTTTCCATCTATGCTGGACACTTATTGGCTTCTTTTCTTCTATTATTTCTATTATTTATGAGTCATCCATTTCAAAACATTTTTATTTAATAACATTTTAGTTTTGGAATTAAATAAATTAAGAGGGGTCTTCTGTTGCTATAGCCCATCCACCTACATTTTTGACGTGTTGTATGTTCAGAAATGCTTTTCATCATAGAACTGATGTAACGTGTGGTTATTTGGGTTCCTGTCATTTTCCTTTCATATTGGACTAGTCTGGCCATTCTACTCTGACCTCTGTAATAAACAAGCCGTTTTTGCCCACAGAACTGCCGCTCGCTGGTTTTCGCATCATTCTCTTCACACTCTAGAGACTGTTGTGCGTGCAAATCCCAGGAGATCAGCAGATACATAAATAATCAACATTAACTGACACTCCTGACCCAAATCTGCATGATTTTATACACTACAATTGGCTGATTAGATAATCACATTAATATGTAGATATACAAATGTACCAAATAAAACAGCTGGTGAGTGAGTGTGCATATATATATATATATATATATGTACACTGATCAGCCACAACATTAAAACCATTTGAATAATATTGTGTAGGTCCCCCTCGTGCCACCAAAAAAGTGCAAACCTAATCGTTCTCCTGTTGCTGCCAGTGCCCATGGCCACGACAGAAGTTGTTTGCCTGATGCTGCCAGTGCCCATAACCACGGAGCCCGTTTCTCTGCCACTTCCAACTTCCACGGCCACAAGGGCTGGTTCTCTGCCACTACTAGCATCTATGGCCACGAAGGCCATTCCCCTGCCGCTGTAAGCGGCCATGGAAGTTGTTCCCCTGATGCTGCCATTGTCCACGACCACGGAGGCCGTTTCCCTGCCACTACCAACTTACACTGCCACAAGTGCCAGTTCTCTGCCGCTGCCAGCATCTATGACCTTGAAGGCCATTCCCTTTCTGCTGCCATCACCCATGGCCACGGAGGCCGTTTCCCTGCCATTTATATCTTCCAGGGCCACGAGGGCCGGTTCTCTACCACTGCCAGCATCTACTGACTGCCACGATGGCCATTCCTCTGCCACTGCTAGTGCCCCCAGCCACAGAAGTCGTTCCCCTGTCACTGCCAGTGCTCACAGCCACAAAAGCTATTTCCCTTTCACTACCTGTGCTCACAGCCACGGAGGCCATTCCTCAGACTCTGTCGGTGCCCACAGCCACGGAGGCAACTCGCCAGTTTCAGCTGCCAGTGCTCAAGGCTTCAGAGGCCGTTCCCCTGTCATGGCCATGGAGGTCATTCCACAACCGTGACCAGTGCCCAAGCCTGAGCCATCCATGTTTCTGTTCCCTGAGCCACT